>NW_028258613.1:45000-125878 GCF_982586985.1 Callionymus lyra
TTTTTTACCTCTTCAAAACTCCAACATTGATTTTTTGTTCCTTTTTTTACCTCTTCAAAACTCCAACTTTTTTTTAATTTTTTTTTACCTCTTCAAAATTCCACAATTTTTTTTTTTTTTTTTTTTACCTCTTCAAAACTCCAACTTTTTTTTTTTTTTTTTTTTTACCTCTTCAAAACTCCTAATTTTTTTTTTTTTTTTTTACCTCTTCAAAACTCCAACTTTTTTTTTTTTTTTTTTTTTTACCTCTTCAAAACTCCACAATTTTTTTTTTTTTTTTTTTTTTACCTCTTCAAAACTCCAACATTGATTTTTTGTTCCTTTTTTTACCTCTTCAAAACTCCAACTTTTTTTTTTTTTTTTTTTTTTTTACCTCTTCAAAACTCCTCAATTTTTTTTTTTTTTTTTACCTCTTCAAAACTCCAACATTGATTTTTTGTTCCTTTTTTTACCTCTTCAAATCTCCTAAATTTTTTTTTTTTTTTTTTACCTCTTCAAAACTCCACAATTTTTTTTTTTTTTTTTTTTACCTCTTCAAAACTCCAACATTGATTTTTTGTTCCTTTTTTTACCTCTTCAAAACTCCAACTTTTTTTTTTTTTTTTTTTTTTTTTACCTCTTCAAAACTCCAACATTGATTTTTTGTTCCTTTCTTTACCTCTTCAAAACTCCAACTTTTTTTTTTTTTTTTTTTTTTACCTCTTCAAAACTCCAACATTGATTTTTTGTTCCTTTTTTTACCTCTTCAAAACTCCAACTTTTTTTTTTTTTTTTTTTTTTTACCTCTTCAAAACTCCACAATTTTTTTTTTTTTTTTTTTTTACCTCTTCAAAACTCCTAAATTTATTTATTTTTTTTACCTCTTCAAAACTCCAACATTGATTTTTTGTTCCTTTTTTTACCTCTTCAAAACTCCAACTTTTTTTTTTTTTTTTTTTTTTTTACCTCTTCAAAACTCCAACATTGATTTTTTGTTCCTTTCTTTACCTCTTCAAAACTCCAACTTTTTTTTTTTTTTTTTTTTTTTACCTCTTCAAAACTCCAACATTGATTTTTTGTTCCTTTTTTTACCTCTTCAAAACCCCAACTTTTTTTTTTTTTTTTTTTTTTACCTCTTCAAAACTCCACAATTTTTTTTTTTTTTTTTTTTACCTCTTCAAAACTCCAACATTGATTTTTTGTTCCTTTTTTTACCTCTCCAAAACTCCAACTTTTTTTTTTTTTTTTACCTCTTCAAAACTCCAACATTGATTTTTTGTTCCTTTTTTTACCTCTTCAAAACTCCAATTTTTTTTTAATTTTTTTTTACCTCTTCAAAATTCCACAATTTTTTTTTTTTTTTTTTTTTTTTACCTCTTCAAAACTCCAACATTGATTTTTTGTTCCTTTTTTTACCTCTTCAAAACTCCAACTTTTTTTTTTTTTTTTTTTTTTTTACCTCTTCAAAACTCCAACATTGATTTTTTGTTCCTTTTTTTACCTCTTCAAAACTCCAACTTTTTTTTTTTTTTTTTTTTTACCTCTTCAAAACTCCAACATTGATTTTTTGTTCCTTTTTTTACCTCTTCAAAACTCCAACATTGATTTTTTGTTCCTTTTTTTACCTCTTCAAAACTCCAACTTTTTTTTTTTTTTTTTTTTTTTTACCTCTTCAAAACTCCAACATTGATTTTTTGTTCCTTTCTTTACCTCTTCAAAACTCCAACTTTTTTTTTTTTTTTTTTTTTACCTCTTCAAAACTCCAACATTGATTTTTTGTTCCTTTTTTTACCTCTTCAAAACTCAACTTTTTTTTTTTTAATTTTTTTTTACCTCTTCAAAATTCCACAATTTTTTTTTTTTTTTTTTTTTACCTCTTCAAAACTCCAACATTGATTTTTTGTTCCTTTTTTTACCTCTTCAAAACTCCAACTTTTTTTTTTTTTTTTTTTTTCACCTCTTCAAAACTCCACAATTTTTTTTTTTTTTTTTTACCTCTTCAAAACTCCAACATTGATTTTTTGTTCCTTTTTTTACCTCTCCAAAACTCCAACTTTTTTTTTTTTTTTTTTTTTTACCTCTTCAAAACTCCTAAATTTTTTTTTTTTTTTTTACCTCTTCAAAACTCCACAATTTTTTTTTTTTTTTTTTTACCTCTTCAAAACTCCAACATTGATTTTTTGTTCCTTTTTTTACCTCTTCAAAACTCCACAATTTTTTTTTTTTTTTTTTTTACCTCTTCAAAACTCCAACATTGATTTTTTGTTCCTTTTTTTACCTCTTCAAAACTCCAACTTTTTTTTTTTTTTTTTTTTTCACCTCTTCAAAACTCCACAATTTTTTTTTTTTTTTTTTTTTACCTCTTCAAAACTCCAACTTTTTTTTTTTTTTTTTTTTTTTACCTCTTCAAAACTCCTAAATTTTTTTTTTTTTTTTACCTCTTCAAAACTCCAACATTGATTTTTTGTTCCTTTTTCTACCTCTCCAAAACTCCAACTTTTTTTTTTTTTTTTACCTCTTCAAAACTCCAACATTGATTTTTTGTTCCTTTTTTTACCTCTTCAAAACTCCAACTTTTTTTTAATTTTTTTTTACCTCTTCAAAATTCCACAATTTTTTTTTTTTTTTTTTTTACCTCTTCAAAACTCCAACTTTTTTTTTTTTTTTTTTTTTACCTCTTCAAAACTCCTAATTTTTTTTTTTTTTTTTTTTACCTCTTCAAAACTCCAACTTTTTTTTTTTTTTTTTTTTTTACCTCTTCAAAACTCCACAATTTTTTTTTTTTTTTTTTTTTTTACCTCTTCAAAACTCCAACATTGATTTTTTGTTCCTTTTTTTACCTCTTCAAAACTCCAACTTTTTTTTTTTTTTTTTTTTTTTACCTCTTCAAAACTCCTCAATTTTTTTTTTTTTTTTTACCTCTTCAAAACTCCAACATTGATTTTTTGTTCCTTTTTTTACCTCTTCAAATCTCCTAAATTTTTTTTTTTTTTTTTACCTCTTCAAAACTCCACAATTTTTTTTTTTTTACCTCTTCAAAACTCCAACATTGATTTTTTGTTCCTTTTTTTACCTCTTCAAAACTCCAACTTTTTTTTTTTTTTTTTTTTTTTTTACCTCTTCAAAACTCCAACATTGATTTTTTGTTCCTTTCTTTACCTCTTCAAAACTCCAACTTTTTTTTTTTTTTTTTTTTTTTTACCTCTTCAAAACTCCAACATTGATTTTTTGTTCCTTTTTTTACCTCTTCAAAACTCCAACTTTTTTTTTTTTTTTTTTTTTTTACCTCTTCAAAACTCCACAATTTTTTTTTTTTTTTTTTTTTTACCTCTTCAAAACTCCTAAATTTATTTATTTTTTTTACCTCTTCAAAACTCCAACATTGATTTTTTGTTCCTTTTTTTACCTCTTCAAAACTCCAACTTTTTTTTTTTTTTTTTTTTTTTACCTCTTCAAAACTCCAACATTGATTTTTTGTTCCTTTCTTTACCTCTTCAAAACTCCAACTTTTTTTTTTTTTTTTTTTTTTTACCTCTTCAAAACTCCAACATTGATTTTTTGTTCCTTTTTTTACCTCTTCAAAACCCCAACTTTTTTTTTTTTTTTTTTTTTTACCTCTTCAAAACTCCACAATTTTTTTTTTTTTTTTTTTTACCTCTTCAAAACTCCAACATTGATTTTTTGTTCCTTTTTTTACCTCTCCAAAACTCCAACTTTTTTTTTTTTTTTTTACCTCTTCAAAACTCCAACATTGATTTTTTGTTCCTTTTTTTACCTCTTCAAAACTCCAACTTTTTTTTAATTTTTTTTTACCTCTTCAAAATTCCACAATTTTTTTTTTTTTTTTTTTACCTCTTCAAAACTCCAACTTTTTTTTTTTTTTTTTTTTTTACCTCTTCAAAACTCCTAATTTTTTTTTTTTTTTTTTACCTCTTCAAAACTCCACAATTTTTTTTTTTTTTTTTTTTTTACCTCTTCAAAACTCCAACATTGATTTTTTGTTCCTTTTTTTACCTCTTCAAAACTCCAACTTTTTTTTTTTTTTTTTTTTTTACCTCTTCAAAACTCCACATTTTTTTTTTTTTTTTTTTACCTCTTCAAAACTCCAACATTGATTTTTTGTTCCTTTTTTTACCTCTTCAAAACTCCAACTTTTTTTTTTTTTTTTTTTTTTTACCTCTTCAAAACTCCACAATTTTTTTTTTTTTTTCTTACCTCTTCAAAACTCCAACATTGATTTTTTGTTCCTTTTTTTACCTCTCCAAAACTCCAACTTTTTTTTTTTTTTTTACCTCTTCAAAACTCCAACATTGATATTTTGTTCCTTTTTTAACCTCTTCAAAACTCCAACTTTTTTTAAAATTTTTTTTACCTCTTCAAAATTCCACAATTTTTTTTTTTTTTTTTTTTACCTCTTCAAAACTCCAACATTGATTTTTTGTTCCTTTTTTTACCTCTTCAAAACTCCAACTTTTTTTTTTTTTTTTTTTTTACCTCTTCAAAACTCCACAATTTTTTTTTTTTTTTTTTTACCTCTTCAAAACTCCAACATTGATTTTTTGTTCCTTTTTTTACCTCTCCAAAACTCCAACTTTTTTTTTTTTTTTACCTCTTCAAAACTCCAACATTGATTTTTTGTTCCTTTTTTTACCTCTTCAAAACTCCAACTTTTTTTTAATTTTTTTTTACCTCTTCAAAATTCCACAATTTTTTTTTATTTTTTTTTTACCTCTTCAAAACTCCTCAATTTTTTTTATTTTTTTTTACCTCTTCAAAACTCCAACATTGATTTTTTGTTCCTTTTTTTACCTCTTCAAATCTCTTAAATTTTTTTTTTTTTTTTTTACCTCTTCAAAACTCCACAATTTTTTTTACCTCTTCAAAACTCCAACATTGATTTTTTGTTCCTTTTTTTACCTCTTCAAAACTCCAACTTTTTTTTTTTTTTTTTTTTTTTTACCTCTTCAAAACTCCAACATTGATTTTTTGTTCCTTTCTTTACCTCTTCAAAACTCCAACTTTTTTTTTTTTTTTTTTTTTTACCTCTTCAAAACTCCAACATTGATTTTTTGTTCCTTTTTTTACCTCTTCAAAACTCCAACTTTTTTTTTTTTAATTTTTTTTTACCACTTCAAAACTCCACAATTTTTTTTTTTTTTTTTTTTACCTCTTCAAAACTCCAACATTGATTTTTTGTTCCTTTTTTTACCTCTTCAAAACTCCAACTTTTTTTTTTTTTTTTTTTACCTCTTCAAAACTCCACTTTTTTTTTTTTTTTTTTTTACCTCTTCAAAACTCCAACATTGATTTTTTGTTCCTTTTTTTACCTCTTCAAAACTCCAACTTTTTTTTTTTTTTTTTTTTTTTACCTCTTCAAAACTCCTCAATTTTTTTTTTTTTTTTTACCTCTTCAAAACTCCACAATTTTTTTTTTTTTTTTTTTACCTCTTCAAAACTCCAACATTGATTTTTTGTTCCTTTTTTTACCTCTTCAAAACTCCAACTTTTTTTTTTTTTTTTTTTTTTTACCTCTTCAAAACTCCTAAATATTTTTTTTTTTTTTTACCTCTTCAAAACTCCAACATTGATTTTTTGTTCCTTTTTTTACCTTCTCAAATCTCCTAAATTTTTTTTTTTTTTTTTACCTCTTCAAAACTCCACAATTTTTTTTTTTTTTTTTTTTTACCTCTTCAAAACTCCAACATTGATTTTTTGTTCCTTTTTTTACCTCTTCAAAACTCCAACTTTTTTTTTTTTTTTTTTTTTTACCTCTTCAAAACTCCTAAATTTTTTTTTTTTTTTTACCTCTTCAAAACTCCACAATTTTTTTTTTTTTTTTTTTTTACCTCTTCAAAACTCCAACATTGATTTTTTGTTCCTTTTTTTACCTCTTCAAAACTCCACAATTTTTTTTTTTTTTTTTTTTACCTCTTCAAAACTCCAACATTGATTTTTTGTTCCTTTTTTTACCTCTTCAAAACTCCAACTTTTTTTTTTTTTTTTTTTTTTTACCTCTTCAAAACTCCTAAATTTTTTTTTTTTTTTTACCTCTTCAAAACTCCAACATTGATTTTTTGTTCCTTTTTTTACCTCTCCAAAACTCCAACTTTTTTTTTTTTTTTTACCTCTTCAAAACTCCAACATTGATTTTTTGTTCCTTTTTTTACCTCTTCAAAACTCCAACTTTTTTTTAATTTTTTTTTACCTCTTCAAAATTCCACAATTTTTTTTTTTTTTTTTTTTACCTCTTCAAAACTCCAACTTTTTTTTTTTTTTTTTTTTTACCTCTTCAAAACTCCTAATTTTTTTTTTTTTTTTTTACCTCTTCAAAACTCCAACTTTTTTTTTTTTTTTTTTTTTTACCTCTTCAAAACTCCACAATTTTTTTTTTTTTTTTTTTTTTACCTCTTCAAAACTCCAACATTGATTTTTTGTTCCTTTTTTTACCTCTTCAAAACTCCAACTTTTTTTTTTTTTTTTTTTTTTTTACCTCTTCAAAACTCCTCAATTTTTTTTTTTTTTTTTACCTCTTCAAAACTCCAACATTGATTTTTTGTTCCTTTTTTTACCTCTTCAAATCTCCTAAATTTTTTTTTTTTTTTTTTACCTCTTCAAAACTCCACAATTTTTTTTTTTTTTTTTTTTACCTCTTCAAAACTCCAACATTGATTTTTTGTTCCTTTTTTTACCTCTTCAAAACTCCAACTTTTTTTTTTTTTTTTTTTTTTTTACCTCTTCAAAACTCCAACATTGATTTTTTGTTCCTTTCTTTACCTCTTCAAAACTCCAACTTTTTTTTTTTTTTTTTTTTTTTACCTCTTCAAAACTCCAACATTGATTTTTTGTTCCTTTTTTTACCTCTTCAAAACTCCAACTTTTTTTTTTTTTTTTTTTTTTTACCTCTTCAAAACTCCACAATTTTTTTTTTTTTTTTTTTTACCTCTTCAAAACTCCTAAATTTATTTATTTTTTTTACCTCTTCAAAACTCCAACATTGATTTTTTGTTCCTTTTTTTACCTCTTCAAAACTCCAACTTTTTTTTTTTTTTTTTTTTTTACCTCTTCAAAACTCCAACATTGATTTTTTGTTCCTTTCTTTACCTCTTCAAAACTCCAACTTTTTTTTTTTTTTTTTTTTTTTACCTCTTCAAAACTCCAACATTGATTTTTTGTTCCTTTTTTTACCTCTTCAAAACCCCAACTTTTTTTTTTTTTTTTTTTTTTACCTCTTCAAAACTCCACAATTTTTTTTTTTTTTTTTTTACCTCTTCAAAACTCCAACATTGATTTTTTGTTCCTTTTTTTACCTCTCCAAAACTCCAACTTTTTTTTTTTTTTTTACCTCTTCAAAACTCCAACATTGATTTTTTGTTCCTTTTTTTACCTCTTCAAAACTCCAATTTTTTTTTAATTTTTTTTTACCTCTTCAAAATTCCACAATTTTTTTTTTTTTTTTTTTTTTTACCTCTTCAAAACTCCAACATTGATTTTTTGTTCCTTTTTTTACCTCTTCAAAACTCCAACTTTTTTTTTTTTTTTTTTTTTTTACCTCTTCAAAACTCCAACATTGATTTTTTGTTCCTTTTTTTACCTCTTCAAAACTCCAACTTTTTTTTTTTTTTTTTTTTTACCTCTTCAAAACTCCAACATTGATTTTTTGTTCCTTTTTTTACCTCTTCAAAACTCCAACATTGATTTTTTGTTCCTTTTTTTACCTCTTCAAAACTCCAACTTTTTTTTTTTTTTTTTTTTTTACCTCTTCAAAACTCCAACATTGATTTTTTGTTCCTTTCTTTACCTCTTCAAAACTCCAACTTTTTTTTTTTTTTTTTTTTTACCTCTTCAAAACTCCAACATTGATTTTTTGTTCCTTTTTTTACCTCTTCAAAACTCAACTTTTTTTTTTTTAATTTTTTTTTACCTCTTCAAAATTCCACAATTTTTTTTTTTTTTTTTTTTACCTCTCCAAAACTCCAACTTTTTTTTTTTTTTTTTTTTTTACCTCTTCAAAACTCCTAAATTTTTTTTTTTTTTTTTACCTCTTCAAAACTCCACAATTTTTTTTTTTTTTTTTTTACCTCTTCAAAACTCCAACATTGATTTTTTGTTCCTTTTTTTACCTCTCCAAAACTCCAACTTTTTTTTTTTTTTTTTTTTTTACCTCTTCAAAACTCCTAAATTTTTTTTTTTTTTTTTACCTCTTCAAAACTCCACAATTTTTTTTTTTTTTTTTTTACCTCTTCAAAACTCCAACATTGATTTTTTGTTCCTTTTTTTACCTCTTCAAAACTCCACAATTTTTTTTTTTTTTTTTTTTACCTCTTCAAAACTCCAACATTGATTTTTTGTTCCTTTTTTTACCTCTTCAAAACTCCAACTTTTTTTTTTTTTTTTTTTTTCACCTCTTCAAAACTCCACAATTTTTTTTTTTTTTTTTTTTTACCTCTTCAAAACTCCAACTTTTTTTTTTTTTTTTTTTTTTTACCTCTTCAAAACTCCTAAATTTTTTTTTTTTTTTTACCTCTTCAAAACTCCAACATTGATTTTTTGTTCCTTTTTCTACCTCTCCAAAACTCCAACTTTTTTTTTTTTTTTTACCTCTTCAAAACTCCAACATTGATTTTTTGTTCCTTTTTTTACCTCTTCAAAACTCCAACTTTTTTTTAATTTTTTTTTACCTCTTCAAAATTCCACAATTTTTTTTTTTTTTTTTTTTACCTCTTCAAAACTCCAACTTTTTTTTTTTTTTTTTTTTTTACCTCTTCAAAACTCCTAATTTTTTTTTTTTTTTTTTTTACCTCTTCAAAACTCCAACTTTTTTTTTTTTTTTTTTTTTTACCTCTTCAAAACTCCACAATTTTTTTTTTTTTTTTTTTTTACCTCTTCAAAACTCCAACATTGATTTTTTGTTCCTTTTTTTACCTCTTCAAAACTCCAACTTTTTTTTTTTTTTTTTTTTTTTTTACCTCTTCAAAACTCCTCAATTTTTTTTTTTTTTTTTACCTCTTCAAAACTCCAACATTGATTTTTTGTTCCTTTTTTTACCTCTTCAAATCTCCTAAATTTTTTTTTTTTTTTTTACCTCTTCAAAACTCCACAATTTTTTTTTTTTTACCTCTTCAAAACTCCAACATTGATTTTTTGTTCCTTTTTTTACCTCTTCAAAACTCCAACTTTTTTTTTTTTTTTTTTTTTTTTACCTCTTCAAAACTCCAACATTGATTTTTTGTTCCTTTCTTTACCTCTTCAAAACTCCAACTTTTTTTTTTTTTTTTTTTTTTTACCTCTTCAAAACTCCAACATTGATTTTTTGTTCCTTTTTTTACCTCTTCAAAACTCCAACTTTTTTTTTTTTTTTTTTTTTTTACCTCTTCAAAACTCCACAATTTTTTTTTTTTTTTTTTTTTTACCTCTTCAAAACTCCTAAATTTATTTATTTTTTTTACCTCTTCAAAACTCCAACATTGATTTTTTGTTCCTTTTTTTACCTCTTCAAAACTCCAACTTTTTTTTTTTTTTTTTTTTTTTACCTCTTCAAAACTCCAACATTGATTTTTTGTTCCTTTCTTTACCTCTTCAAAACTCCAACTTTTTTTTTTTTTTTTTTTTTTTACCTCTTCAAAACTCCAACATTGATTTTTTGTTCCTTTTTTTACCTCTTCAAAACCCCAACTTTTTTTTTTTTTTTTTTTTTTTACCTCTTCAAAACTCCACAATTTTTTTTTTTTTTTTTTTACCTCTTCAAAACTCCAACATTGATTTTTTGTTCCTTTTTTTACCTCTCCAAAACTCCAACTTTTTTTTTTTTTTTTACCTCTTCAAAACTCCAACATTGATTTTTTGTTCCTTTTTTTACCTCTTCAAAACTCCAACTTTTTTTTAATTTTTTTTTACCTCTTCAAAATTCCACAATTTTTTTTTTTTTTTTTTTACCTCTTCAAAACTCCAACTTTTTTTTTTTTTTTTTTTTTTACCTCTTCAAAACTCCTAATTTTTTTTTTTTTTTTTTTACCTCTTCAAAACTCCACAATTTTTTTTTTTTTTTTTTTTTTACCTCTTCAAAACTCCAACATTGATTTTTTGTTCCTTTTTTTACCTCTTCAAAACTCCAACATTGATTTTTTGTTCCTTTTTTTACCTCTTCAAAACTCCAACTTTTTTTTTTTTTTTTTTTTTTACCTCTTCAAAACTCCAACATTGATTTTTTGTTCCTTTCTTTACCTCTTCAAAACTCCAACTTTTTTTTTTTTTTTTTTTTTTACCTCTTCAAAACTCCAACATTGATTTTTTGTTCCTTTTTTTACCTCTTCAAAACTCAACTTTTTTTTTTTTAATTTTTTTTTACCTCTTCAAAATTCCACAATTTTTTTTTTTTTTTTTTTTACCTCTTCAAAACTCCAACATTGATTTTTTGTTCCTTTTTTTACCTCTTCAAAACTCCAACTTTTTTTTTTTTTTTTTTTTTCACCTCTTCAAAACTCCACAATTTTTTTTTTTTTTTTTTTTACCTCTTCAAAACTCCAACATTGATTTTTTGTTCCTTTTTTTACCTCTCCAAAACTCCAACTTTTTTTTTTTTTTTTACCTCTTCAAAACTCCAACATTGATTTTTTGTTCCTTTTTTTACCTCTTCAAAACTCCAACTTTTTTTTAATTTTTTTTTACCTCTTCAAAATTCCACAATTTTTTTTTTTTTTTTTTTACCTCTTCAAAACTCCAACTTTTTTTTTTTTTTTTTTTTTTACCTCTTCAAAACTCCTAATTTTTTTTTTTTTTTTTTACCTCTTCAAAACTCCAACTTTTTTTTTTTTTTTTTTTTTACCTCTTCAAAACTCCTAATTTTTTTTTTTTTTTTTTTTACCTCTTCAAAACTCCAACTTTTTTTTTTTTTTTTTTTTTTACCTCTTCAAAACTCCACAATTTTTTTTTTTTTTTTTTTTTTACCTCTTCAAAACTCCAACATTGATTTTTTGTTCCTTTTTTTACCTCTTCAAAACTCCAACTTTTTTTTTTTTTTTTTTTTTTTTACCTCTTCAAAACTCCTCAATTTTTTTTTTTTTTTTTACCTCTTCAAAACTCCAACATTGATTTTTTGTTCCTTTTTTTACCTCTTCAAATCTCCTAAATTTTTTTTTTTTTTTTTTACCTCTTCAAAACTCCACAATTTTTTTTTTTTTACCTCTTCAAAACTCCAACATTGATTTTTTGTTCCTTTTTTTACCTCTTCAAAACTCCAACTTTTTTTTTTTTTTTTTTTTTTTTACCTCTTCAAAACTCCAACATTGATTTTTTGTTCCTTTCTTTACCTCTTCAAAACTCCAACTTTTTTTTTTTTTTTTTTTTTTTACCTCTTCAAAACTCCAACATTGATTTTTTGTTCCTTTTTTTACCTCTTCAAAACTCCAACTTTTTTTTTTTTTTTTTTTTTTTACCTCTTCAAAACTCCACAATTTTTTTTTTTTTTTTTTTTTACCTCTTCAAAACTCCTAAATTTATTTATTTTTTTTACCTCTTCAAAACTCCAACATTGATTTTTTGTTCCTTTTTTTACCTCTTCAAAACTCCAACTTTTTTTTTTTTTTTTTTTTTTTACCTCTTCAAAACTCCAACATTGATTTTTTGTTCCTTTCTTTACCTCTTCAAAACTCCAACTTTTTTTTTTTTTTTTTTTTTTTACCTCTTCAAAACTCCAACATTGATTTTTTGTTCCTTTTTTTACCTCTTCAAAACCCCAACTTTTTTTTTTTTTTTTTTTTTTTACCTCTTCAAAACTCCACAATTTTTTTTTTTTTTTTTTTACCTCTTCAAAACTCCAACATTGATTTTTTGTTCCTTTTTTTACCTCTCCAAAACTCCAACTTTTTTTTTTTTTTTTACCTCTTCAAAACTCCAACATTGATTTTTTGTTCCTTTTTTTACCTCTTCAAAACTCCAACTTTTTTTTAATTTTTTTTTACCTCTTCAAAATTCCACAATTTTTTTTTTTTTTTTTTTACCTCTTCAAAACTCCAACTTTTTTTTTTTTTTTTTTTTTTACCTCTTCAAAACTCCTAATTTTTTTTTTTTTTTTTTTACCTCTTCAAAACTCCACAATTTTTTTTTTTTTTTTTTTTTTACCTCTTCAAAACTCCAACATTGATTTTTTGTTCCTTTTTTTACCTCTTCAAAACTCCAACTTTTTTTTTTTTTTTTTTTTTTTACCTCTTCAAAACTCCACATTTTTTTTTTTTTTTTTTTACCTCTTCAAAACTCCAACATTGATTTTTTGTTCCTTTTTTTACCTCTTCAAAACTCCAACTTTTTTTTTTTTTTTTTTTTTACCTCTTCAAAACTCCAACATTGATTTTTTGTTCCTTTTTTTACCTCTTCAAAACTCCAACATTGATTTTTTGTTCCTTTTTTTACCTCTTCAAAACTCCAACTTTTTTTTTTTTTTTTTTTTTTTACCTCTTCAAAACTCCAACATTGATTTTTTGTTCCTTTCTTTACCTCTTCAAAACTCCAACTTTTTTTTTTTTTTTTTTTTTACCTCTTCAAAACTCCAACATTGATTTTTTGTTCCTTTTTTTACCTCTTCAAAACTCAACTTTTTTTTTTTTAATTTTTTTTTACCTCTTCAAAATTCCACAATTTTTTTTTTTTTTTTTTTTTACCTCTTCAAAACTCCAACATTGATTTTTTGTTCCTTTTTTTACCTCTTCAAAACTCCAACTTTTTTTTTTTTTTTTTTTTTCACCTCTTCAAAACTCCACAATTTTTTTTTTTTTTTTTTTACCTCTTCAAAACTCCAACATTGATTTTTTGTTCCTTTTTTTACCTCTCCAAAACTCCAACTTTTTTTTTTTTTTTTACCTCTTCAAAACTCCAACATTGATTTTTTGTTCCTTTTTTTACCTCTTCAAAACTCCAACTTTTTTTTAATTTTTTTTTACCTCTTCAAAATTCCACAATTTTTTTTTTTTTTTTTTTACCTCTTCAAAACTCCAACTTTTTTTTTTTTTTTTTTTTTTACCTCTTCAAAACTCCTAATTTTTTTTTTTTTTTTTTACCTCTTCAAAACTCCACAATTTTTTTTTTTTTTTTTTTTTTACCTCTTCAAAACTCCAACATTGATTTTTTGTTCCTTTTTTTACCTCTTCAAAACTCCAACTTTTTTTTTTTTCTTTTTTTTTTTTACCTCTTCAAAACTCCTCAATTTTTTTTTTTTTTTTTACCTCTTCAAAACTCCAACATTGATTTTTTGTTCCTTTTTTTACCTCTTCAAATCTCCTAAATTTTTTTTTTTTTTTTTTACCTCTTCAAAACTCCACAATTTTTTTTTTTTTTTTTTTACCTCTTCAAAACTCCAACATTGATTTTTTGTTCCTTTTTTTACCTCTTCAAAACTCCAACTTTTTTTTTTTTTTTTTTTTTTACCTCTTCAAAACTCCAACATTGATTTTTTGTTCCTTTCTTTACCTCTTCAAAACTCCAACTTTTTTTTTTTTTTTTTTTTTTACCTCTTCAAAACTCCAACATTGATTTTTTGTTCCTTTTTTTACCTCTTCAAAACTCCAACTTTTTTTTTTTTTTTTTTTTTTTACCTCTTCAAAACTCCACAATTTTTTTTTTTTTTTTTTTACCTCTTCAAAACTCCAACATTGATTTTTTGTTCCTTTTTTTACCTCTCCAAAACTCCAACTTTTTTTTTTTTTTTTACCTCTTCAAAACTCCAACATTGATTTTTTGTTCCTTTTTTTACCTCTTCAAAACTCCAACTTTTTTTTAATTTTTTTTTACCTCTTCAAAATTCCACAATTTTTTTTTTTTTTTTTTTTACCTCTTCAAAACTCCAACTTTTTTTTTTTTTTTTTTTTTTACCTCTTCAAAACTCCTAATTTTTTTTTTTTTTTTTTACCTCTTCAAAACTCCACATTTTTTTTTTTTTTTTTTTTACCTCTTCAAAACTCCAACATTGATTTTTTGTTCCTTTTTTTACCTCTTCAAAACTCCAACTTTTTTTTTTTTTTTTTTTTTTACCTCTTCAAAACTCCAACATTGATTTTTTGTTCCTTTTTTTACCTCTTCAAAACTCCAACATTGATTTTTTGTTCCTTTTTTTACCTCTTCAAAACTCCAACTTTTTTTTTTTTTTTTTTTTTTTACCTCTTCAAAACTCCAACATTGATTTTTTGTTCCTTTCTTTACCTCTTCAAAACTCCAACTTTTTTTTTTTTTTTTTTTTTACCTCTTCAAAACTCCAACATTGATTTTTTGTTCCTTTTTTTACCTCTTCAAAACTCAACTTTTTTTTTTTTAATTTTTTTTTACCTCTTCAAAATTCCACAATTTTTTTTTTTTTTTTTTTTACCTCTTCAAAACTCCAACATTGATTTTTTGTTCCTTTTTTTACCTCTTCAAAACTCCAACTTTTTTTTTTTTTTTTTTTTCACCTCTTCAAAACTCCACAATTTTTTTTTTTTTTTTTTTACCTCTTCAAAACTCCAACATTGATTTTTTGTTCCTTTTTTTACCTCTCCAAAACTCCAACTTTTTTTTTTTTTTTTACCTCTTCAAAACTCCAACATTGATTTTTTGTTCCTTTTTTTACCTCTTCAAAACTCCAACTTTTTTTTAATTTTTTTTTACCTCTTCAAAATTCCACAATTTTTTTTTTTTTTTTTTTACCTCTTCAAAACTCCAACTTTTTTTTTTTTTTTTTTTTTTACCTCTTCAAAACTCCTAATTTTTTTTTTTTTTTTTTACCTCTTCAAAACTCCACAATTTTTTTTTTTTTTTTTTTTTTACCTCTTCAAAACTCCAACGATTTTTTGTTCCTTTTTTTACCTCTTCAAAACTCCAACTTTTTTTTTTTTTTTTTTTTACCTCTTCAAAACTCCTAATTTTTTTTTTTTTTTTTTACCTCTTCAAAACTCCAACATTGATTTTTTGTTCCTTTTTTTACCTCTTCAAAACTCCAACTTTTTTTTTTTTTTTTTTTTTACCTCTTCAAAACTCAACATTTTTTTTTTTTTTTTTTTACCTCTTCAAAACTCCAACATTGATTTTTTGTTCCTTTTTTTACCTCTTCAAAACTCCAACTTTTTTTTTTTTTTTTTTTTTTTACCTCTTCAAAACTCCTCAATTTTTTTTATTTTTTTTTTACCTCTTCAAAACTCCACAATTTTATTATTATTTTTTTTTACCTCTTCAAAACTCCAACATTGATTTTTTGTTCCTTTTTTTACCTCTCCAAAACTCCAACTTTTTTTTTTTTTTTTACCTCTTCAAAACTCCAACATTGATTTTTTGTTCCTTTTTTTACCTCTTCAAAACTCCAACTTTTTTTAAATTTTTTTTTACCTCTTCAAAATTCCACAATTTTTTTTTTTTTTTTTTTACCTCTTCAAAACTCCAACTTTTTTTTTTTTTTTTTTTTTACCTCTTCAAAACTCCTAATTTTTTTTTTTTTTTTTTTACCTCTTCAAAACTCCACAATTTTTTTTTTTTTTTTTTTTTTACCTCTTCAAAACTCCAACATTGATTTTTTGTTCCTTTTTTTACCTCTTCAAAACTCCAACTTTTTTTTTTTTTTTTTTTTTTACCTCTTCAAAACTCCACATTTTTTTTTTTTTTTTTTTTACCTCTTCAAAACTCCAACATTGATTTTTTGTTCCTTTTTTTACCTCTTCAAAACTCCAACTTTTTTTTTTTTTTTTTTTTTTACCTCTTCAAAACTCCAACATTGATTTTTTGTTCCTTTTTTTACCTCTTCAAAACTCCAACTTTTTTTTTTTTTTTTTTTTTTTTACCTCTTCAAAACTCCTCAATTTTTTTTATTTTTTTTTTTTTACCTCTTCAAAACTCCAACATTGATTTTTTGTTCCTTTTTTTACCTCTTCAAAACTCCAACTTTTTTTTTTTTTTTTTTTTTACCTCTTCAAAACTCCACATTTTTTTTTTTTTTTTTTACCTCTTCAAAACTCCAACATTGATTTTTTGTTCCTTTTTTTACCTCTTCAAAACTCCAACTTTTTTTTTTTTTTTTTTTTTTACCTCTTCAAAACTCCAACATTGATTTTTTGTTCCTTTTTTTACCTCTTCAAAACTCCAACTTTTTTTTTTTTACCTCTTCAAAACTCCTCAATTTTTTTTATTTTTTTTTTACCTCTTCAAAACTCCACAATTTTATTATTTTTTTTTTTTACCTCTTCAAAACTCCAACATTGATTTTTTGTTCCTTTTTTTACCTCTTCAAAACTCAAACTTTTTTTTTTTTTTTTTTTTTTTACCTCTTCAAAACTCCTAAATATTTTTTTTTTTTTTACCTCTTCAAAACTCCAACATTGATTTTTTGTTCCTTTTTTACCTCTTCAAATCTCCTAAATTTTTTTATTTTTTTTTTACCTCTTCAAAACTCCACAATTTTTTATTTTTTTTTTTTACCTCTTCAAAACTCCAACATTGATTTTTTGTTCCTTTTTTTACCTCTTCAAAACTCCAACTTTTTTTTTTTTTTTTTTTTTTTACCTCTTCAAAACTCCTAAATTTTTTTTATTTTTTTTTACCTCTTCAAAACTCCTAAATTTTTTTTTTTTTTTTTACCTCTTCAAAACTCCACAATTTTTTTTTTTTTTTTTTTTACCTCTTCAAAACTCCAACATTGATTTTTTGTTCCTTTTTTTACCTCTTCAAAACTCCAACTTTTTTTTTTTTTTTTTTTTTTTACCTCTTCAAAACTCCAACATTGATTTTTTGTTCCTTTTTTTACCTCTTCAAAACTCCAACTTTTTTTTTTTTTTTTTTTTTTACCTCTTCAAAACTCCAACATTGATTTTTTGTTCCTTTTTTTACCTCTTCAAAACTCCAACTTTTTTTTTTTTTTTTTTTTTTTTACCTCTTCAAAACTCCTTAATTTTTTTTATTTTTTTTTTTTTACCTCTTCAAAACTCCAACATTGATTTTTTGTTCCTTTTTTTACCTCTTCAAAACTCCAACTTTTTTTTTTTTTTTTTTTTTTACCTCTTCAAAACTCCAACATTGATTTTTTGTTCCTTTTTTTACCTCTTCAAAACTCCAACTTTTTTTTTTTTTTTTTTTTTTTACCTCTTCAAAACTCCTAAATATTTTTTTTTTTTTTACCTCTTCAAAACTCCAACATTGATTTTTTGTTCCTTTTTTTACCTCTTCAAATCTCCTAAATTTTTTTATTTTTTTTTTACCTCTTCAAAACTCCAACATTGATTTTTTGTTCCTTTTTTTACCTCTTCAAAACTCCAACTTTTTTTTTTTTTTTTTTTTTTACCTCTTCAAAACTCCAACATTGATTTTTTGTTCCTTTTTTTACCTCTTCAAAACTCCAACTTTTTTTTTTTTTTTTTTTTTTTACCTCTTCAAAACTCCTCAATTTTTTTTATTTTTTTTTTTTTACCTCTTCAAAACTCCAACATTGATTTTTTGTTCCTTTTTTTACCTCTTCAAAACTCCAACTTTTTTTTTTTTTTTTTTTTTACCTCTTCAAAACTCCACATTTTTTTTTTTTTTTTTTTACCTCTTCAAAACTCCAACATTGATTTTTTGTTCCTTTTTTTACCTCTTCAAAACTCCAACTTTTTTTTTTTTTTTTTTTTTTACCTCTTCAAAACTCCAACATTGATTTTTTGTTCCTTTTTTTACCTCTTCAAAACTCCAACTTTTTTTTTTTTACCTCTTCAAAACTCCTCAATTTTTTTTATTTTTTTTTTACCTCTTCAAAACTCCACAATTTTATTATTTTTTTTTTTTACCTCTTCAAAACTCCAACATTGATTTTTTGTTCCTTTTTTTACCTCTTCAAAACTCAAACTTTTTTTTTTTTTTTTTTTTTTACCTCTTCAAAACTCCTAAATATTTTTTTTTTTTTTTACCTCTTCAAAACTCCAACATTGATTTTTTGTTCCTTTTTTTACCTCTTCAAATCTCCTAAATTTTTTTATTTTTTTTTTACCTCTTCAGAACTCCAACATTGATTTTTTGTTCCTTTTTTTACCTCTTCAAAACTCCAACTTTTTTTTTTTTTTTTACCTCTTCAAAACTCCAACATTGATTTTTTGTTCCTTTTTTTACCTCTTCAAAACTCCAACTTTTTTTTTATTTTTTTTTACCTCTTCAAAATTCCACAATTTTTTTTTTTTTTTTTTACCTCTTCAAAACTCCTAAATTTTTTATTTTTTTTTTACCTCTTCAAAACTCCACAATTTTTTTTTTTTTTTTTTTTACCTCTTCAAAACTCCAACATTGATTTTTTGTTCCTTTTTTTACCTCTTCAAAACTCCAACTTTTTTTTTTTTTTTTTTTTTTTTACCTCTTCAAAACTCCTAAATTTTTTTATTTTTTTTTTATCTCTTCAAAACTCCACATTTTTTTTTTTTTTTTTTTACCTCTTCAAAACTCCAACATTGATTTTTTGTTCCTTTTTTTACCTCTTCAAAACTCCAACTTTTTTTTTTTTTTTTTTTTTCACCTCTTCAAAACTCCACAATTTTTTTTTTTTTTTTTTTACCTCTTCAAAACTCCAACATTGATTTTTTGTTCCTTTTTTTACCTCTCCAAAACTCCAACTTTTTTTTTTTTTTTTACCTCTTCAAAACTCCAACATTGATTTTTTGTTCCTTTTTTTACCTCTTCAAAACTCCAACTTTTTTTTTACTTTTTTTTTACCTCTTCAAAATTCCACAATTTTTTTTTTTTTTTTTTTTACCTCTTCAAAACTCCAACTTTTTTTTTTTTTTTTTTTTTTACCTCTTCAAAACTCCTAATTTTTTTTTTTTTTTTTTACCTCTTCAAAACTCCACAATTTTTTTTTTTTTTTTTTTTTTACCTCTTCAAAACTCCAACATTGATTTTTTGTTCCTTTTTTTACCTCTTCAAAACTCCAACTTTTTTTTTTTTTTTTTTTTTTTTACCTCTTCAAAGCTCCTCAATTTTTTTTTTTTTTTTTACCTCTTCAAAACTCCAACATTGATTTTTTGTTCCTTTTTTTACCTCTTCAAAACTCCAACTTTTTTTTTTTTTTTTTTTTTTTTACCTCTTCAAAACTCCACAATTTTTTTTTTTTTTTTTTTTACCTCTTCAAAACTCCAACATTGATTTTTTGTTCCTTTTTTTACCTCTTCAAAACTCCAACTTTTTTTTTTTTTTTTTTTTTTACCTCTTCAAAACTCCTAAATTTATTTATTTTTTTTACCTCTTCAAAACTCCAACATTGATTTTTTGTTCCTTTTTTTACCTCTTCAAAACTCCAACTTTTTTTTTTTTTTTTTTTTTCACCTCTTCAAAACTCCACAATTTTTTTTTTTTTTTTTTTACCTCTTCAAAACTCCAACATTGATTTTTTGTTCCTTTTTTTACCTCTCCAAAACTCCAACTTTTTTTTTTTTTTTTACCTCTTCAAAACTCCAACATTGATTTTTTGTTCCTTTTTTTACCTCTTCAAAACTCCAACTTTTTTTTTATTTTTTTTTACCTCTTCAAAATTCCACAATTTTTTTTTTTTTTTTTTTTACCTCTTCAAAACTCCAACTTTTTTTTTTTTTTTTTTTTTTACCTCTTCAAAACTCCTAATTTTTTTATTTTTTTTTACCTCTTCAAAACTCCACAATTTTTTTTTTTTTTTTTTTTTTACCTCTTCAAAACTCCAACATTGATTTTTTGTTCCTTTTTTTACCTCTTCAAAACTCCAACTTTTTTTTTTTTTTTTTTTTTTACCTCTTCAAAACTCCTCAATTTTTTTTTTTTTTTTTACCTCTTCAAAACTCCACAATTTTTTTTTTTTTTTTTTTTACCTCTTCAAAACTCCAACATTGATTTTTTGTTCCTTTTTTTACCTCTTCAAAACTCCAACTTTTTTTTTTTTTTTTTTTTTTTACCTCTTCAAAACTCCTAAATTTATTTATTTTTTTTACCTCTTCAAAACTCCAACATTGATTTTTTGTTCCTTTTTTTACCTCTTCAAAACTCCAACTTTTTTTTTTTCTTTTTTTTTTCACCTCTTCAAAACTCCACAATTTTTTTTTTTTTTTTTTTACCTCTTCAAAACTCCTCAATTTTTTTTTTTTTTTTTACCTCTTCAAAACTCCTCAATTTTTTTTTTTTTTTTTACCTCTTCAAAACTCCAACATTGATTTTTTGTTCCTTTTTTTACCTCTTCAAATCTCCTAAATTTTTTTTTTTTTTTTTTACCTCTTCAAAACTCCACAATTTTTTTTTTTTTTTTTTTTACCTCTTCAAAACTCCAACATTGATTTTTTGTTCCTTTTTTTACCTCTTCAAAACTCCAACTTTTTTTTTTTTTTTTTTTTTTTACCTCTTCAAAACTCCTAAATTTATTTATTTTTTTTACCTCTTCAAAACTCCAACATTGATTTTTTGTTCCTTTTTTTACCTCTTCAAAACTCCAACTTTTTTTTTTTCTTTTTTTTTTCACCTCTTCAAAACTCCACAATTTTTTTTTTTTTTTTTTTACCTCTTCAAAACTCCTCAATTTTTTTTTTTTTTTTTACCTCTTCAAAACTCCTCAATTTTTTTTTTTTTTTTTACCTCTTCAAAACTCCAACATTGATTTTTTGTTCCTTTTTTTACCTCTTCAAATCTCCTAAATTTTTTTTTTTTTTTTTTACCTCTTCAAAACTCCACAATTTTTTTTTTTTTTTTTTTTACCTCTTCAAAACTCCAACATTGATTTTTTGTTCCTTTTTTTACCTCTTCAAAACTCCAACTTTTTTTTTTTTTTTTTTTTTTTACCTCTTCAAAACTCCAACATTGATTTTTTGTTCCTTTTTTTACCTCTTCAAAACTCCAACTTTTTTTTTTTTTTTTTTTTTTTACCTCTTCAAAACTCCAACATTGATTTTTTGTTCCTTTCTTTACCTCTTCAAAACTCCAACTTTTTTTTTTTTTTTTTTTTTACCTCTTCAAAACTCCTCAATTTTTTTTTTTTTTTTTTACCTCTTCAAAACTCCACAATTTTTTTTTTTTTTTTTTACCTCTTCAAAACTCCAACATTGATTTTTTGTTCCTTTTTTTACCTCTTCAAAACTCCAACTTTTTTTTTTTTTTTTTTTTTTACCTCTTCAGAACTCCAACATTGATTTTTTGTTCCTTTTTTTACCTCTTCAAAACTCCAACTTTTTTTTTTTTTTTTACCTCTTCAAAACTCCAACATTGATTTTTTGTTCCTTTTTTTACCTCTTCAAAACTCCAACTTTTTTTTAATTTTTTTTTACCTCTTCAAAATTCCACAATTTTTTTTTTTTTTTTTTTACCTCTTCAAAACTCCAACTTTTTTTTTTTTTTTTTTTTTACCTCTTCAAAACTCCTAAATTTTTTTTTTTTTTTTACCTCTTCAAAACTCCACAATTTTTTTTTTTTTTTTTTTTACCTCTTCAAAACTCCAACATTGATTTTTTGTTCCTTTTTTTACCTCTTCAAAACTCCAACTTTTTTTTTTTTTTTTTTTTTTTTACCTCTTCAAAACTCCTAAATTTTTTTTTTTTTTTTTTACCTCTTCAAAACTCCACAATTTTTTTTTTTTTTTTTACCTCTTCAAAACTCCTCAATTTTTTTTTTTTTTTTTACCTCTTCAAAACTCCAACATTGATTTTTTGTTCCTTTTTTTACCTCTTCAAATCTCCTAAATTTTTTTTTTTTTTTTTACCTCTTCAAAACTCCACAATTTTTTTTTTTTTTTTTTTTACCTCTTCAAAACTCCAACATTGATTTTTTGTTCCTTTTTTTACCTCTTCAAAACTCCACAATTTTTTTTTTTTTTTTTTTTACCTCTTCAAAACTCCTAAATTTATTTATTTTTTTTACCTCTTCAAAACTCCAACATTGATTTTTTGTTCCTTTTTTTACCTCTTCAAAACTCCAACTTTTTTTTTTTCTTTTTTTTTTCACCTCTTCAAAACTCCACAATTTTTTTTTTTTTTTTTTTACCTCTTCAAAACTCCTCAATTTTTTTTTTTTTTTTTACCTCTTCAAAACTCCTCAATTTTTTTTTTTTTTTTTACCTCTTCAAAACTCCAACATTGATTTTTTGTTCCTTTTTTTACCTCTTCAAATCTCCTAAATTTTTTTTTTTTTTTTTTACCTCTTCAAAACTCCACAATTTTTTTTTTTTTTTTTTTTACCTCTTCAAAACTCCAACATTGATTTTTTGTTCCTTTTTTTACCTCTTCAAAACTCCAACTTTTTTTTTTTTTTTTTTTTTTTACCTCTTCAAAACTCCTAAATTTATTTATTTTTTTTACCTCTTCAAAACTCCAACATTGATTTTTTGTTCCTTTTTTTACCTCTTCAAAACTCCAACTTTTTTTTTTTCTTTTTTTTTTCACCTCTTCAAAACTCCACAATTTTTTTTTTTTTTTTTTTACCTCTTCAAAACTCCTCAATTTTTTTTTTTTTTTTTACCTCTTCAAAACTCCTCAATTTTTTTTTTTTTTTTTACCTCTTCAAAACTCCAACATTGATTTTTTGTTCCTTTTTTTACCTCTTCAAATCTCCTAAATTTTTTTTTTTTTTTTTTACCTCTTCAAAACTCCACAATTTTTTTTTTTTTTTTTTACCTCTTCAAAACTCCAACATTGATTTTTTGTTCCTTTTTTTACCTCTTCAAAACTCCAACTTTTTTTTTTTTTTTTTTTTTTTACCTCTTCAAAACTCCAACATTGATTTTTTGTTCCTTTTTTTACCTCTTCAAAACTCCAACTTTTTTTTTTTTTTTTTTTTTTACCTCTTCAAAACTCCAACATTGATTTTTTGTTCCTTTCTTTACCTCTTCAAAACTCCAACTTTTTTTTTTTTTTTTTTTTTACCTCTTCAAAACTCCTCAATTTTTTTTTTTTTTTTTTACCTCTTCAAAACTCCACAATTTTTTTTTTTTTTTTTACCTCTTCAAAACTCCAACATTGATTTTTTGTTCCTTTTTTTACCTCTTCAAAACTCCAACTTTTTTTTTTTTTTTTTTTTTTTACCTCTTCAGAACTCCAACATTGATTTTTTGTTCCTTTTTTTACCTCTTCAAAACTCCAACTTTTTTTTTTTTTTTTACCTCTTCAAAACTCCAACATTGATTTTTTGTTCCTTTTTTTACCTCTTCAAAACTCCAACTTTTTTTTAATTTTTTTTTACCTCTTCAAAATTCCACAATTTTTTTTTTTTTTTTTTTACCTCTTCAAAACTCCAACTTTTTTTTTTTTTTTTTTTTTACCTCTTCAAAACTCCTAAATTTTTTTTTTTTTTTTACCTCTTCAAAACTCCACAATTTTTTTTTTTTTTTTTTTTTACCTCTTCAAAACTCCAACATTGATTTTTTGTTCCTTTTTTTACCTCTTCAAAACTCCAACTTTTTTTTTTTTTTTTTTTTTTTTACCTCTTCAAAACTCCTAAATTTTTTTTTTTTTTTTTTACCTCTTCAAAACTCCACAATTTTTTTTTTTTTTTTTTACCTCTTCAAAACTCCAACATTGATTTTTTGTTCCTTTTTTTACCTCTTCAAAACTCCAACTTTTTTTTTTTTTTTTTTTTTTTACCTCTTCAAAACTCCAACATTCATTTTTTGTTCCTTTTTTTACCTCTTCAAAACTCCAACTTTTTATTTTTTTTTACCTCTTCAAAACTCTTTTTTTTTTTTTTTTTTTTTACCTCTTCAAAACTCCAACATTGATTTTTTGTTCCTTTTTTTACCTCTTCAAAACTCCAACTTTTTTTTTTTTTTTTACCTCTTCAAAACTCCAACATTGATTTTTTGTTCCTTTTTTTACCTCTTCAAAACTCCAACTTTTTTTAAAAATTTTTTTACCTCTTCAAAATTCCACAATTTTTTTTAATTTTTTTTTTACCTCTTCAAAACTCCAACTTTTTTTTTTTTTTTTTTTTTTACCTCTTCAAAACTCCTAAATTTTTTTTATTTTTTTTTACCTCTTCAAAACTCCACAATTTTTTTTTTCTTTTTTTACCTCTTCAAAACTCCACAATTTTTTTTTTTTTTTTTTACCTCTTCAAAACTCCAACATTGATTTTTTGTTCCTTTTTTTACCTCTTCAAAACTCCAACTTTTTTTTTTTTTTTTTTTTTTACCTCTTCAAAACTCCAACATTGATTTTTTGTTCCTTTCTTTACCTCTTCAAAACTCCAACTTTTTTTTTTTTTTTTTTTTTACCTCTTCAAAACTCCAACATTGATTTTTTGTTCCTTTTTTTACCTCTTCAAAACTCAACTTTTTTTTTTTTAATTTTTTTTTACCTCTTCAAAATTCCACAATTTTTTTTTTTTTTTTTTTTACCTCTTCAAAACTCCAACATTGATTTTTTGTTCCTTTTTTTACCTCTTCAAAACTCCAACTTTTTTTTTTTTTTTTTTTTTCACCTCTTCAAAACTCCACAATTTTTTTTTTTTTTTTTTTACCTCTTCAAAACTCCAACATTGATTTTTTGTTCCTTTTTTTACCTCTCCAAAACTCCAACTTTTTTTTTTTTTTTTACCTCTTCAAAACTCCAACATTGATTTTTTGTTCCTTTTTTTACCTCTTCAAAACTCCAACTTTTTTTTTATTTTTTTTTACCTCTTCAAAATTCCACAATTTTTTTTTTTTTTTTTTACCTCTTCAAAACTCCAACTTTTTTTTTTTTTTTTTTTTTTACCTCTTCAAAACTCCTAATTTTTTTTTTTTTTTTTACCTCTTCAAAACTCCACAATTTTTTTTTTTTTTTTTTTTTACCTCTTCAAAACTCCAACATTGATTTTTTGTTCCTTTTTTTACCTCTTCAAAACTCCAACTTTTTTTTTTTTTTTTTTTACCTCTTCAAAACTCCTAATTTTTTTTTTTTTTTTTTACCTCTTCAAAACTCCAACATTGATTTTTTGTTCCTTTTTTTACCTCTTCAAAACTCCAACTTTTTTTTTTTTTTTTTTTTTTTACCTCTTCAAAACTCAACATTTTTTTTTTTTTTTTTTTTACCTCTTCAAAACTCCAACATTGATTTTTTGTTCCTTTTTTTACCTCTTCAAAACTCCAACTTTTTTTTTTTTTTTTTTTTTTTACCTCTTCAAAACTCCTCAATTTTTTTTATTTTTTTTTTACCTCTTCAAAACTCCACAATTTTATTATTATTTTTTTTTACCTCTTCAAAACTCCAACATTGATTTTTTGTTCCTTTTTTTACCTCTCCAAAACTCCAACTTTTTTTTTTTTTTTTACCTCTTCAAAACTCCAACATTGATTTTTTGTTCCTTTTTTTACCTCTTCAAAACTCCAACTTTTTTTAAATTTTTTTTTACCTCTTCAAAATTCCACAATTTTTTTTTTTTTTTTTTTTACCTCTTCAAAACTCCAACTTTTTTTTTTTTTTTTTTTTTTACCTCTTCAAAACTCCTAATTTTTTTTTTTTTTTTTTTACCTCTTCAAAACTCCACAATTTTTTTTTTTTTTTTTTTTTTACCTCTTCAAAACTCCAACATTGATTTTTTGTTCCTTTTTTT
Source organism: Callionymus lyra (assembly GCF_982586985.1). Taxonomy (NCBI): domain Eukaryota; kingdom Metazoa; phylum Chordata; class Actinopteri; order Syngnathiformes; family Callionymidae; genus Callionymus; species Callionymus lyra. The sequence continues at coordinate 70,477 of NW_028258613.1, forward strand.
ACCTCTTCAAAACTCCAACTTTTTTTTTTTTTTTTTTTTTTTACCTCTTCAAAACTCCACATTTTTTTTTTTTTTTTTTTACCTCTTCAAAACTCCAACATTGATTTTTTGTTCCTTTTTTTACCTCTTCAAAACTCCAACTTTTTTTTTTTTTTTTTTTTTTACCTCTTCAAAACTCCAACATTGATTTTTTGTTCCTTTTTTTACCTCTTCAAAACTCCAACTTTTTTTTTTTTTTTTTTTTTTTACCTCTTCAAAACTCCTCAATTTTTTTTATTTTTTTTTTTTTACCTCTTCAAAACTCCAACATTGATTTTTTGTTCCTTTTTTTACCTCTTCAAAACTCCAACTTTTTTTTTTTTTTTTTTTTTACCTCTTCAAAACTCCACATTTTTTTTTTTTTTTTTTTACCTCTTCAAAACTCCAACATTGATTTTTTGTTCCTTTTTTTACCTCTTCAAAACTCCAACTTTTTTTTTTTTTTTTTTTTTTACCTCTTCAAAACTCCAACATTGATTTTTTGTTCCTTTTTTTACCTCTTCAAAACTCCAACTTTTTTTTTTTTACCTCTTCAAAACTCCTCAATTTTTTTTATTTTTTTTTTACCTCTTCAAAACTCCACAATTTTATTATTTTTTTTTTTTACCTCTTCAAAACTCCAACATTGATTTTTTGTTCCTTTTTTTACCTCTTCAAAACTCAAACTTTTTTTTTTTTTTTTTTTTTTTACCTCTTCAAAACTCCTAAATATTTTTTTTTTTTTTTACCTCTTCAAAACTCCAACATTGATTTTTTGTTCCTTTTTTTACCTCTTCAAATCTCCTAAATTTTTTTATTTTTTTTTTACCTCTTCAAAACTCCACAATTTTTTTTTTTTTTTTTTTACCTCTTCAAAACTCCAACATTGATTTTTTGTTCCTTTTTTTACCTCTTCAAAACTCCAACTTTTTTTTTTTTTTTTTTTTTTTACCTCTTCAAAACTCCTAAATTTTTTTTATTTTTTTTTACCTCTTCAAAACTCCTAAATTTTTTTTTTTTTTTTTACCTCTTCAAAACTCCACAATTTTTTTTTTTTTTTTTTTTACCTCTTCAAAACTCCAACATTGATTTTTTGTTCCTTTTTTTACCTCTTCAAAACTCCAACTTTTTTTTTTTTTTTTTTTTTTTACCTCTTCAAAACTCCAACATTGATTTTTTGTTCCTTTTTTTACCTCTTCAAAACTCCAACTTTTTTTTTTTTTTTTTTTTTTACCTCTTCAAAACTCCAACATTGATTTTTTGTTCCTTTTTTTACCTCTTCAAAACTCCAACTTTTTTTTTTTTTTTTTTTTTTTTTACCTCTTCAAAACTCCTTAATTTTTTTTATTTTTTTTTTTTTACCTCTTCAAAACTCCAACATTGATTTTTTGTTCCTTTTTTTACCTCTTCAAAACTCCAACTTTTTTTTTTTTTTTTTTTTTTACCTCTTCAAAACTCCAACATTGATTTTTTGTTCCTTTTTTTACCTCTTCAAAACTCCAACTTTTTTTTTTTTTTTTTTTTTTTACCTCTTCAAAACTCCTAAATATTTTTTTTTTTTTTACCTCTTCAAAACTCCAACATTGATTTTTTGTTCCTTTTTTTACCTCTTCAAATCTCCTAAATTTTTTTATTTTTTTTTTACCTCTTCAAAACTCCAACATTGATTTTTGTTCCTTTTTTTACCTCTTCAAAACTCCAACTTTTTTTTTTTTTTTTTTTTTTACCTCTTCAAAACTCCAACATTGATTTTTTGTTCCTTTTTTTACCTCTTCAAAACTCCAACTTTTTTTTTTTTTTTTTTTTTTTACCTCTTCAAAACTCCTCAATTTTTTTTATTTTTTTTTTTTTACCTCTTCAAAACTCCAACATTGATTTTTTGTTCCTTTTTTTACCTCTTCAAAACTCCAACTTTTTTTTTTTTTTTTTTTTTACCTCTTCAAAACTCCACATTTTTTTTTTTTTTTTTTTACCTCTTCAAAACTCCAACATTGATTTTTTGTTCCTTTTTTTACCTCTTCAAAACTCCAACTTTTTTTTTTTTTTTTTTTTTTACCTCTTCAAAACTCCAACATTGATTTTTTGTTCCTTTTTTTACCTCTTCAAAACTCCAACTTTTTTTTTTTTACCTCTTCAAAACTCCTCAATTTTTTTTATTTTTTTTTTACCTCTTCAAAACTCCACAATTTTATTATTTTTTTTTTTTACCTCTTCAAAACTCCAACATTGATTTTTTGTTCCTTTTTTTACCTCTTCAAAACTCAAACTTTTTTTTTTTTTTTTTTTTTTTACCTCTTCAAAACTCCTAAATATTTTTTTTTTTTTTTACCTCTTCAAAACTCCAACATTGATTTTTTGTTCCTTTTTTTACCTCTTCAAATCTCCTAAATTTTTTTATTTTTTTTTTACCTCTTCAAAACTCCACAATTTTTTTTTTTTTTTTTTACCTCTTCAAAACTCCAACATTGATTTTTTGTTCCTTTTTTTACCTCTTCAAAACTCCAACTTTTTTTTTTTTTTTTTTTTTTTACCTCTTCAAAACTCCTAAATTTTTTTATTTTTTTTTACCTCTTCAAAACTCCTAAATTTTTTTTTTTTTTTTTACCTCTTCAAAACTCCACAATTTTTTTTTTTTTTTTTTTTACCTCTTCAAAACTCCAACATTGATTTTTTGTTCCTTTTTTTACCTCTTCAAAACTCCAACTTTTTTTTTTTTTTTTTTTTTTTACCTCTTCAAAACTCCAACATTGATTTTTTGTTCCTTTTTTTACCTCTTCAAAACTCCAACTTTTTTTTTTTTTTTTTTTTTTACCTCTTCAAAACTCCAACATTGATTTTTTGTTCCTTTTTTTACCTCTTCAAAACTCCAACTTTTTTTTTTTTTTTTTTTTTTTTTACCTCTTCAAAACTCCTTAATTTTTTTTATTTTTTTTTTTTTACCTCTTCAAAACTCCAACATTGATTTTTTGTTCCTTTTTTTACCTCTTCAAAACTCCAACTTTTTTTTTTTTTTTTTTTTTTACCTCTTCAAAACTCCAACATTGATTTTTTGTTCCTTTTTTTACCTCTTCAAAACTCCAACTTTTTTTTTTTTTTTTTTTTTTTACCTCTTCAAAACTCCTAAATATTTTTTTTTTTTTTACCTCTTCAAAACTCCAACATTGATTTTTTGTTCCTTTTTTTACCTCTTCAAATCTCCTAAATTTTTTTATTTTTTTTTTACCTCTTCAAAACTCCACAATTTTTTTTTTTTTTTTTACCTCTTCAAAACTCCTCAATTTTTTTTATTTTTTTTTTACCTCTTCAAAACTCCTCAATTTTTTTTATTTTTTTTTTACCTCTTCAAAACTCCACAATTTTATTATTTTTTTTTTTTACCTCTTCAAAACTCCAACATTGATTTTTTGTTCCTTTTTTTACCTCTTCAAAACTCCAACTTTTTTTAAATTTTTTTTTACCTCTTCAAAATTCCACAATTTTTTTTTTTTTTTTTTTTACCTCTTCAAAACTCCAACTTTTTTTTTTTTTTTTTTTTTACCTCTTCAAAACTCCTAATTTTTTTTTTTTTTTTTACCTCTTCAAAACTCCACAATTTTTTTTTTTTTATTTTTTTTACCTCTTCAAAACTCCAACATTGATTTTTTGTTCCTTTTTTTACCTCTTCAAAACTCCAACTTTTTTTTTTTTTTTTTTTTTTTTACCTCTTCAAAACTCCTCAATTTTTTTTTTTTTTTTTACCTCTTCAAAACTCCAACATTGATTTTTTGTTCCTTTTTTTACCTCTTCAAAACTCCAACTTTTTTTTTTTTTTTTTTTTTTTTACCTCTTCAAAACTCCACAATTTTTTTTTTTTTTTTTTTACCTCTTCAAAACTCCAACATTGATTTTTTGTTCCTTTTTTTACCTCTTCAAAACTCCAACTTTTTTTTTTTTTTTTTTTTTTTACCTCTTCAAAACTCCTAAATTTATTTATTTTTTTTACCTCTTCAAAACTCCAACATTGATTTTTTGTTCCTTTTTTTACCTCTTCAAAACTCCAACTTTTTTTTTTTTTTTTTTTTTCACCTCTTCAAAACTCCACAATTTTTTTTTTTTTTTTTTTACCTCTTCAAAACTCCAACATTGATTTTTTGTTCCTTTTTTTACCTCTCCAAAACTCCAACTTTTTTTTTTTTTTTTACCTCTTCAAAACTCCAACATTGATTTTTTGTTCCTTTTTTTACCTCTTCAAAACTCCAACTTTTTTTTTTATTTTTTTTTACCTCTTCAAAATTCCACAATTTTTTTTTTTTTTTTTTTTACCTCTTCAAAACTCCAACTTTTTTTTTTTTTTTTTTTTTTACCTCTTCAAAACTCCTAATTTTTTTATTTTTTTTTACCTCTTCAAAACTCCACAATTTTTTTTTTTTTTTTTTTTTTACCTCTTCAAAACTCCAACATTGATTTTTTGTTCCTTTTTTTACCTCTTCAAAACTCCAACTTTTTTTTTTTTTTTTTTTTTTTTACCTCTTCAAAACTCCTCAATTTTTTTTTTTTTTTTACCTCTTCAAAACTCCACAATTTTTTTTTTTTTTTTTTTTACCTCTTCAAAACTCCAACATTGATTTTTTGTTCCTTTTTTTACCTCTTCAAAACTCCAACTTTTTTTTTTTTTTTTTTTTTTTACCTCTTCAAAACTCCTAAATTTATTTATTTTTTTTACCTCTTCAAAACTCCAACATTGATTTTTTGTTCCTTTTTTTACCTCTTCAAAACTCCAACTTTTTTTTTTTCTTTTTTTTTTCACCTCTTCAAAACTCCACAATTTTTTTTTTTTTTTTTTTACCTCTTCAAAACTCCTCAATTTTTTTTTTTTTTTTTACCTCTTCAAAACTCCTCAATTTTTTTTTTTTTTTTTACCTCTTCAAAACTCCAACATTGATTTTTTGTTCCTTTTTTTACCTCTTCAAATCTCCTAAATTTTTTTTTTTTTTTTTTACCTCTTCAAAACTCCACAATTTTTTTTTTTTTTTTTTTTACCTCTTCAAAACTCCAACATTGATTTTTTGTTCCTTTTTTTACCTCTTCAAAACTCCAACTTTTTTTTTTTTTTTTTTTTTTTTACCTCTTCAAAACTCCTAAATTTATTTATTTTTTTTACCTCTTCAAAACTCCAACATTGATTTTTTGTTCCTTTTTTTACCTCTTCAAAACTCCAACTTTTTTTTTTTCTTTTTTTTTTCACCTCTTCAAAACTCCACAATTTTTTTTTTTTTTTTTACCTCTTCAAAACTCCTCAATTTTTTTTTTTTTTTTTACCTCTTCAAAACTCCTCAATTTTTTTTTTTTTTTTTACCTCTTCAAAACTCCAACATTGATTTTTTGTTCCTTTTTTTACCTCTTCAAATCTCCTAAATTTTTTTTTTTTTTTTTTACCTCTTCAAAACTCCACAATTTTTTTTTTTTTTTTTTTTACCTCTTCAAAACTCCAACATTGATTTTTTGTTCCTTTTTTTACCTCTTCAAAACTCCAACTTTTTTTTTTTTTTTTTTTTTTTACCTCTTCAAAACTCCAACATTGATTTTTTGTTCCTTTTTTTACCTCTTCAAAACTCCAACTTTTTTTTTTTTTTTTTTTTTTTACCTCTTCAAAACTCCAACATTGATTTTTTGTTCCTTTCTTTACCTCTTCAAAACTCCAACTTTTTTTTTTTTTTTTTTTTTTACCTCTTCAAAACTCCTCAATTTTTTTTTTTTTTTTTACCTCTTCAAAACTCCACAATTTTTTTTTTTTTTTTTTACCTCTTCAAAACTCCAACATTGATTTTTTGTTCCTTTTTTTACCTCTTCAAAACTCCAACTTTTTTTTTTTTTTTTTTTTTTACCTCTTCAGAACTCCAACATTGATTTTTTGTTCCTTTTTTTACCTCTTCAAAACTCCAACTTTTTTTTTTTTTTTTACCTCTTCAAAACTCCAACATTGATTTTTTGTTCCTTTTTTTACCTCTTCAAAACTCCAACTTTTTTTTAATTTTTTTTTACCTCTTCAAAATTCCACAATTTTTTTTTTTTTTTTTTTACCTCTTCAAAACTCCAACTTTTTTTTTTTTTTTTTTTTTTTACCTCTTCAAAACTCCTAAATTTTTTTTTTTTTTTTTACCTCTTCAAAACTCCACAATTTTTTTTTTTTTTTTTTTTTACCTCTTCAAAACTCCAACATTGATTTTTTGTTCCTTTTTTTACCTCTTCAAAACTCCAACTTTTTTTTTTTTTTTTTTTTTTTTACCTCTTCAAAACTCCTAAATTTTTTTTTTTTTTTTTTACCTCTTCAAAACTCCACAATTTTTTTTTTTTTTTTTTACCTCTTCAAAACTCCAACATTGATTTTTTGTTCCTTTTTTTACCTCTTCAAAACTCCAACTTTTTTTTTTTTTTTTTTTTTTACCTCTTCAAAACTCCAACATTCATTTTTTGTTCCTTTTTTTACCTCTTCAAAACTCCAACTTTTTATTTTTTTTTACCTCTTCAAAACTCTTTTTTTTTTTTTTTTTTTTTACCTCTTCAAAACTCCAACATTGATTTTTTGTTCCTTTTTTTACCTCTTCAAAACTCCAACTTTTTTTTTTTTTTTTTACCTCTTCAAAATTCCAACATTGATTTTTTGTTCCTTTTTTTACCTCTTCAAAACTCCAACTTTTTTTAAAAATTTTTTTACCTCTTCAAAATTCCACAATTTTTTTTAATTTTTTTTTTACCTCTTCAAAACTCCAACTTTTTTTTTTTTTTTTTTTTTTACCTCTTCAAAACTCCTAAATTTTTTTTATTTTTTTTTACCTCTTCAAAACTCCACAATTTTTTTTTTCTTTTTTTACCTCTTCAAAACTCCACAATTTTTTTTTTTTTTTTTTTACCTCTTCAAAACTCCAACATTGATTTTTTGTTCCTTTTTTTACCTCTTCAAAACTCCAACTTTTTTTTTTTTTTTTTTTTTTACCTCTTCAAAACTCAACTTTTTTTTTTTTAATTTTTTTTTACCTCTTCAAAATTCCACTTTTTTTTTTTTTTTTTTTTTTTACCTCTTCAAAACTCCAACATTGATTTTTTGTTCCTTTTTTTACCTCTTCAAAACTCCAACTTTTTTTTTTTTTTTTTTTTTCACCTCTTCAAAACTCCACAATTTTTTTTTTTTTTTTTTTACCTCTTCAAAACTCCAACATTGATTTTTTGTTCCTTTTTTTACCTCTCCAAAACTCCAACTTTTTTTTTTTTTTTTACCTCTTCAGAACTCCAACATTGATTTTTTGTTCCTTTTTTTACCTCTTCAAAACTCCAACTTTTTTTTTTTTTTTTTACCTCTTCAAAACTCCAACATTGATTTTTTGTTCCTTTTTTTACCTCTTCAAAACTCCAACTTTTTTTTAATTTTTTTTTACCTCTTCAAAATTCCACAATTTTTTTTTTTTTTTTTTTACCTCTTCAAAACTCCAACTTTTTTTTTTTTTTTTTTTTTACCTCTTCAAAACTCCTAAATTTTTTTTTTTTTTTTTACCTCTTCAAAACTCCACAATTTTTTTTTTTTTTTTTTTTTTACCTCTTCAAAACTCCAACATTGATTTTTTGTTCCTTTTTTTACCTCTTCAAAACTCCAACTTTTTTTTTTTTTTTTTTTTTTTACCTCTTCAAAACTCCTAAATTTTTTTTTTTTTTTTTTACCTCTTCAAAACTCCACAATTTTTTTTTTTTTTTTTTACCTCTTCAAAACTCCAACATTGATTTTTTGTTCCTTTTTTTACCTCTTCAAAACTCCAACTTTTTTTTTTTTTTTTTTTTTTTACCTCTTCAAAACTCCAACATTCATTTTTTGTTCCTTTTTTTACCTCTTCAAAACTCCAACTTTTTATTTTTTTTTACCTCTTCAAAACTCTTTTTTTTTTTTTTTTTTTTTACCTCTTCAAAACTCCAACATTGATTTTTTGTTCCTTTTTTTACCTCTTCAAAACTCCAACTTTTTTTTTTTTTTTTACCTCTTCAAAATTCCAACATTGATTTTTTGTTCCTTTTTTTACCTCTTCAAAACTCCAACTTTTTTTAAAAATTTTTTTACCTCTTCAAAATTCCACAATTTTTTTTAATTTTTTTTTTACCTCTTCAAAACTCCAACTTTTTTTTTTTTTTTTTTTTTTACCTCTTCAAAACTCCTAAATTTTTTTTATTTTTTTTTACCTCTTCAAAACTCCACAATTTTTTTTTTCTTTTTTTACCTCTTCAAAACTCCACAATTTTTTTTTTTTTTTTTTTACCTCTTCAAAACTCCAACATTGATTTTTTGTTCCTTTTTTTACCTCTTCAAAACTCCAACTTTTTTTTTTTTTTTTTTTTTTACCTCTTCAAAACTCAACTTTTTTTTTTTTAATTTTTTTTTACCTCTTCAAAATTCCACTTTTTTTTTTTTTTTTTTTTTTTACCTCTTCAAAACTCCAACATTGATTTTTTGTTCCTTTTTTTACCTCTTCAAAACTCCAACTTTTTTTTTTTTTTTTTTTTTCACCTCTTCAAAACTCCACAATTTTTTTTTTTTTTTTTTTACCTCTTCAAAACTCCAACATTGATTTTTTGTTCCTTTTTTTACCTCTCCAAAACTCCAACTTTTTTTTTTTTTTTTACCTCTTCAAAACTCCAACATTGATTTTTTGTTCCTTTTTTTACCTCTTCAAAACTCCAACTTTTTTTTATTTTTTTTTACCTCTTCAAAATTCCACAATTTTTTTTTTTTTTTTTTTTACCTCTTCAAAACTCCAACATTGATTTTTTGTTCCTTTTTTTACCTCTTCAAAACTCCAACTTTTTTTTTTTTTTTTTTTTTACCTCTTCAAAACTCCAACATTGATTTTTTGTTCCTTTTTTTACCTCTTCAAAACTCCAACTTTTTTTTTTTTTTTTTTTTTTTACCTCTTCAAAACTCCAACTTTTTTTTTTTTTTTTTTTTTACCTCTTCAAAACTCCAACTTTTTTTTTTTTTTTTTTTTTTACCTCTTCAAAACTCCTAATTTTTTTTTTTTTTTTTTTACCTCTTCAAAACTCCAACATTGATTTTTTGTTCCTTTTTTTACCTCTTCAAAACTCCAACTTTTTTTTTTTTTTTTTTTTTTACCTCTTCAAAACTCCAACATTGATTTTTTGTTCCTTTTTTTACCTCTTCAAAACTCCAACTTTTTTTTTTTTTTTTTTTTTTTTACCTCTTCAAAACTCCTCAATTTTTTTTATTTTTTTTTTTTTACCTCTTCAAAACTCCAACATTGATTTTTTGTTCCTTTTTTTACCTCTTCAAAACTCCAACTTTTTTTTTTTTTTTTTTTTTTACCTCTTCAAAACTCCACATTTTTTTTTTTTTTTTTTTACCTCTTCAAAACTCCAACATTGATTTTTTGTTCCTTTTTTTACCTCTTCAAAACTCCAACTTTTTTTTTTTTACCTCTTCAAAACTCCTCAATTTTTTTTATTTTTTTTTTACCTCTTCAAAACTCCACAATTTTATTATTTTTTTTTTTTACCTCTTCAAAACTCCAACATTGATTTTTTGTTCCTTTTTTTACCTCTTCAAAACTCAAACTTTTTTTTTTTTTTTTTTTTTTACCTCTTCAAAACTCCTAAATATTTTTTTTTTTTTTTACCTCTTCAAAACTCCAACATTGATTTTTTGTTCCTTTTTTTACCTCTTCAAATCTCCTAAATTTTTTTATTTTTTTTTTACCTCTTCAAAACTCCACAATTTTTTTTTTTTTTTTTTTACCTCTTCAAAACTCCAACATTGATTTTTTGTTCCTTTTTTTACCTCTTCAAAACTCCAACTTTTTTTTTTTTTTTTTTTTTTTACCTCTTCAAAACTCCTAAATTTTTTTTATTTTTTTTTACCTCTTCAAAACTCCTAAATTTTTTTTTTTTTTTTTACCTCTTCAAAACTCCACAATTTTTTTTTTTTTTTTTTTTACCTCTTCAAAACTCCAACATTGATTTTTTGTTCCTTTTTTTACCTCTTCAAAACTCCAACATTGATTTTTTGTTCCTTTTTTTACCTCTTCAAAACTCCAACTTTTTTTTTTTTTTTTTTTTTTACCTCTTCAAAACTCCAACATTGATTTTTTGTTCCTTTTTTTACCTCTTCAAAACTCCAACTTTTTTTTTTTTTTTTTTTTTTTACCTCTTCAAAACTCCTCAATTTTTTTTTTTTTTTTTTACCTCTTCAAAACTCCACAATTTTTTTTTTTTTTTTTTACCTCTTCAAAACTCCAACATTGATTTTTTGTTCCTTTTTTTACCTCTTCAAAACTCCAACTTTTTTTTTTTTTTTTTTTTTTACCTCTTCAGAACTCCAACATTGATTTTTTGTTCCTTTTTTTACCTCTTCAAAACTCCAACTTTTTTTTTTTTTTTTACCTCTTCAAAACTCCAACATTGATTTTTTGTTCCTTTTTTTACCTCTTCAAAACTCCAACTTTTTTTTAATTTTTTTTTACCTCTTCAAAATTCCACAATTTTTTTTTTTTTTTTTTTACCTCTTCAAAACTCCAACTTTTTTTTTTTTTTTTTTTTACCTCTTCAAAACTCCTAAATTTTTTTTTTTTTTTTTACCTCTTCAAAACTCCAACTTTTTTTTTTTTTTTTTTTTTTTTACCTCTTCAAAACTCCTCAATTTTTTTTATTTTTTTTTTACCTCTTCAAAACTCCACAATTTTATTATTATTTTTTTTTACCTCTTCAAAACTCCAACATTGATTTTTTGTTCCTTTTTTTACCTCTCCAAAACTCCAACTTTTTTTTTTTTTTTTACCTCTTCAAAACTCCAACATTGATTTTTTGTTCCTTTTTTTACCTCTTCAAAACTCCAACTTTTTTTAAATTTTTTTTTACCTCTTCAAAATTCCACAATTTTTTTTTTTTTTTTTTTACCTCTTCAAAACTCCAACTTTTTTTTTTTTTTTTTTTTTTACCTCTTCAAAACTCCTAATTTTTTTTTTTTTTTTTACCTCTTCAAAACTCCACAATTTTTTTTTTTTTTTTTTTTTACCTCTTCAAAACTCCAACATTGATTTTTTGTTCCTTTTTTTACCTCTTCAAAACTCCAACTTTTTTTTTTTTTTTTTTTTTTACCTCTTCAAAACTCCAACATTGATTTTTTGTTCCTTTTTTTACCTCTTCAAAACTCCAACTTTTTTTTTTTTTTTTTTTTTTACCTCTTCAAAACTCCAACATTGATTTTTTGTTCCTTTTTTTACCTCTTCAAAACTCCAACTTTTTTTTTTTTTTTTTTTTTTTACCTCTTCAAAACTCCTAAATATTTTTTTTTTTTTTACCTCTTCAAAACTCCAACATTGATTTTTTGTTCCTTTTTTTACCTCTTCAAATCTCCTAAATTTTTTTATTTTTTTTTTACCTCTTCAAAACTCCACAATTTTTTTTTTTTTTTTTTACCTCTTCAAAACTCCTCAATTTTTTTTATTTTTTTTTTACCTCTTCAAAACTCCTCAATTTTTTTTATTTTTTTTTTACCTCTTCAAAACTCCACAATTTTATTATTTTTTTTTTTTACCTCTTCAAAACTCCAACATTGATTTTTTGTTCCTTTTTTTACCTCTTCAAAACTCCAACTTTTTTTAAATTTTTTTTTACCTCTTCAAAATTCCACAATTTTTTTTTTTTTTTTTTTTTACCTCTTCAAAACTCCAACTTTTTTTTTTTTTTTTTTTTTTACCTCTTCAAAACTCCTAATTTTTTTTTTTTTTTTTACCTCTTCAAAACTCCACAATTTTTTTTTTTTTTTTTTTTTACCTCTTCAAAACTCCAACATTGATTTTTTGTTCCTTTTTTTACCTCTTCAAAACTCCACATTTTTTTTTTTTTTTTTTTACCTCTTCAAAACTCCAACATTGATTTTTTGTTCCTTTTTTTACCTCTTCAAAACTCCAACTTTTTTTTTTTTTTTTTTTTTACCTCTTCAAAACTCCAACATTGATTTTTTGTTCCTTTTTTTACCTCTTCAAAACTCCAACTTTTTTTTATTTTTTTTTATTTTTACCTCTTCAAAACTCCTCAATTTTTTTTATTTTTTTTTTTTACCTCTTCAAAACTCCAACATTGATTTTTTGTTCCTTTTTTTACCTCTTCAAAACTCCAACTTTTTTTTTTTTTTTTTTTTTTTACCTCTTCAAAACTCCTAAATATATTTTTTTTTTTTACCTCTTCAAAACTCCAACATTGATTTTTTGTTCCTTTTTTTACCTCTTCAAATCTCCTAAATTTTTTTATTTTTTTTTTTACCTCTTCAAAACTCCACAATTTTTTTTTTTTTTTTTTTACCTCTTCAAAACTCCTCAATTTTTTTTATTTTTTTTTTACCTCTTCAAAACTCCTCAATTTTTTTTATTTTTTTTTTACCTCTTCAAAACTCCACAATTTTATTATTTTTTTTTTTTACCTCTTCAAAACTCCAACATTGATTTTTTGTTCCTTTTTTTACCTCTTCAAAACTCCAACTTTTTTTTTTTTTTTTTTTTTTTACCTCTTCAAAACTCCTAAATATTTTTTTTTTTTTTACCTCTTCAAAACTCCAACATTGATTTTTTGTTCCTTTTTTACCTCTTCAAATCTCCTAAATTTTTTTATTTTTTTTTTACCTCTTCAAAACTCCACAATTTTTTTTTTTTTTTTTTTACCTCTTCAAAACTCCAACATTGATTTTTTGTTCCTTTTTTTACCTCTTCAAAACTCCAACTTTTTTTTTTTTTTTTTTTTTTACCTCTTCAAAACTCCACAATTTTTTTTTTTTTTTTTTTTTACCTCTTCAAAACTCCAACATTGATTTTTTGTTCCTTTTTTTACCTCTTCAAAACTCCAACTTTTTTTTTTTTTTTTTTTTTTTACCTCTTCAAAACTCCACATTTTTTTTTTTTTTTTTTTTACCTCTTCAAAACTCCAACATTGATTTTTTGTTCCTTTTTTTACCTCTTCAAAACTCCAACTTTTTTTTTTTTTTTTTTTTTTTACCTCTTCAAAACTCCTCAATTTTTTTTTTTTTTTTTTACCTCTTCAAAACTCCACAATTTTTTTTTTTTTTTTTTACCTCTTCAAAACTCCAACATTGATTTTTTGTTCCTTTTTTTACCTCTTCAAAACTCCAACTTTTTTTTTTTTTTTTTTTTTTACCTCTTCAGAACTCCAACATTGATTTTTTGTTCCTTTTTTTACCTCTTCAAAACTCCAACTTTTTTTTTTTTTTTTACCTCTTCAAAACTCCAACATTGATTTTTTGTTCCTTTTTTTACCTCTTCAAAACTCCAACTTTTTTTTAATTTTTTTTTACCTCTTCAAAATTCCACAATTTTTTTTTATTTTTTTTTACCTCTTCAAAACTCCAACTTTTTTTTTTTTTTTTTTTTACCTCTTCAAAATTCCACAATTTTTTTTTTTTTTTTTTTTACCTCTTCAAAACTCCAACTTTTTTTTTTTTTTTTTTTTTACCTCTTCAAAACTCCTAATTTTTTTTTTTTTTTTTACCTCTTCAAAACTCCACAATTTTTTTTTTTTTTTTTTTTTTACCTCTTCAAAACTCCAACATTGATTTTTTGTTCCTTTTTTTACCTCTTCAAAACTCCAACTTTTTTTTTTTTTTTTTTTTTTTACCTCTTCAAAACTCCACATTTTTTTTTTTTTTTTTTACCTCTTCAAAACTCCAACATTGATTTTTTGTTCCTTTTTTTACCTCTTCAAAACTCCAACTTTTTTTTTTTTTTTTTTTTTTACCTCTTCAAAACTCCAACATTGATTTTTTGTTCCTTTTTTTACCTCTTCAAAACTCCAACTTTTTTTTTTTTTTTTTTTTTTTTTTACCTCTTCAAAACTCCTTAATTTTTTTAATTTTTTTTTTTTTACCTCTTCAAAACTCCAACATTGATTTTTTGTTCCTTTTTTTACCTCTTCAAAACTCCAACTTTTTTTTTTTTTTTTTTTTTTTACCTCTTCAAAACTCCACATTTTTTTTTTTTTTTTTTTTACCTCTTCAAAACTCCAACATTGATTTTTGTTCCTTTTTTTACCTCTTCAAAACTCCAACTTTTTTTTTTTTTTTTTTTTACCTCTTCAAAACTCCAACATTGATTTTTTGTTCCTTTTTTTACCTCTTCAAAACTCCAACTTTTTTTTTTTTTTTTTTTTTTACCTCTTCAAAACTCCTAAATATTTTTTTTTTTTTTACCTCTTCAAAACTCCAACATTGATTTTTTGTTCCTTTTTTTACCTCTTCAAATCTCCTAAATTTTTTTATTTTTTTTTTACCTCTTCAAAACTCCTCAATTTTTTTTATTTTTTTTTTACCTCTTCAAAACTCCACAATTTTATTATTTTTTTTTTTTACCTCTTCAAAACTCCAACATTGATTTTTTGTTCCTTTTTTTACCTCTTCAAAACTCCAACTTTTTTTAAATTTTTTTTTACCTCTTCAAAATTCCACAATTTTTTTTTTTTTTTTTTTTTACCTCTTCAAAACTCCAACTTTTTTTTTTTTTTTTTTTTTACCTCTTCAAAACTCCTAATTTTTTTTTTTTTTTTTACCTCTTCAAAACTCCACAATTTTTTTTTTTTTTTTTTTTTTACCTCTTCAAAACTCCAACATTGATTTTTTGTTCCTTTTTTTACCTCTTCAAAACTCCAACTTTTTTTTTTTTTTTTTTTTTTTTACCTCTTCAAAACTCCACATTTTTTTTTTTTTTTTTTTACCTCTTCAAAACTCCAACATTGATTTTTTGTTCCTTTTTTTACCTCTTCAAAACTCCAACTTTTTTTTTTTTTTTTTTTTTTACCTCTTCAAAACTCCAACATTGATTTTTTGTTCCTTTTTTTACCTCTTCAAAACTCCAACTTTTTTTTATTTTTTTTTATTTTTACCTCTTCAAAACTCCTCAATTTTTTTTATTTTTTTTTTTTTACCTCTTCAAAACTCCAACATTGATTTTTTGTTCCTTTTTTTACCTCTTCAAAACTCCAACTTTTTTTTTTTTTTTTTTTTTTTACCTCTTCAAAACTCCTAAATATATATTTTTTTTTTACCTCTTCAAAACTCCAACATTGATTTTTTGTTCCTTTTTTTACCTCTTCAAATCTCCTAAATTTTTTTATTTTTTTTTTACCTCTTCAAAACTCCACAATTTTTTTTTTTTTTTTTTTTACCTCTTCAAAACTCCTCAATTTTTTTTATTTTTTTTTTACCTCTTCAAAACTCCTCAATTTTTTTTATTTTTTTTTTACCTCTTCAAAACTCCACAATTTTATTATTTTTTTTTTTTACCTCTTCAAAACTCCAACATTGATTTTTTGTTCCTTTTTTTACCTCTTCAAAACTCCAACTTTTTTTTTTTTTTTTTTTTTTTACCTCTTCAAAACTCCTAAATATTTTTTTTTTTTTTACCTCTTCAAAACTCCAACATTGATTTTTTGTTCCTTTTTTACCTCTTCAAATCTCCTAAATTTTTTTATTTTTTTTTTACCTCTTCAAAACTCCACAATTTTTTTTTTTTTTTTTTTACCTCTTCAAAACTCCAACATTGATTTTTTGTTCCTTTTTTTACCTCTTCAAAACTCCAACTTTTTTTTTTTTTTTTTTTTTTACCTCTTCAAAACTCCACAATTTTTTTTTTTTTTTTTTTTTTACCTCTTCAAAACTCCAACATTGATTTTTTGTTCCTTTTTTTACCTCTTCAAAACTCCAACTTTTTTTTTTTTTTTTTTTTTTACCTCTTCAAAACTCCACATTTTTTTTTTTTTTTTTTTACCTCTTCAAAACTCCAACATTGATTTTTTGTTCCTTTTTTTACCTCTTCAAAACTCCAACTTTTTTTTTTTTTTTTTTTTTTACCTCTTCAAAACTCCTCAATTTTTTTTTTTTTTTTTTACCTCTTCAAAACTCCACAATTTTTTTTTTTTTTTTTTACCTCTTCAAAACTCCAACATTGATTTTTTGTTCCTTTTTTTACCTCTTCAAAACTCCAACTTTTTTTTTTTTTTTTTTTTTACCTCTTCAGAACTCCAACATTGATTTTTTGTTCCTTTTTTTACCTCTTCAAAACTCCAACTTTTTTTTTTTTTTTTACCTCTTCAAAACTCCAACATTGATTTTTTGTTCCTTTTTTTACCTCTTCAAAACTCCAACTTTTTTTTAATTTTTTTTTACCTCTTCAAAATTCCACAATTTTTTTTTATTTTTTTTTACCTCTTCAAAACTCCAACTTTTTTTTTTTTTTTTTTTTACCTCTTCAAAACTCCTAAATTTTTTTTTTTTTTTTTACCTCTTCAAAACTCCAACTTTTTTTTTTTTTTTTTTTTTTTTTACCTCTTCAAAACTCCTCAATTTTTTTTATTTTTTTTTTACCTCTTCAAAACTCCACAATTTTATTATTATTTTTTTTTACCTCTTCAAAACTCCAACATTGATTTTTTGTTCCTTTTTTTACCTCTCCAAAACTCCAACTTTTTTTTTTTTTTTTACCTCTTCAAAACTCCAACATTGATTTTTTGTTCCTTTTTTTACCTCTTCAAAACTCCAACTTTTTTTAAATTTTTTTTTACCTCTTCAAAATTCCACAATTTTTTTTTTTTTTTTTTTTACCTCTTCAAAACTCCAACTTTTTTTTTTTTTTTTTTTTACCTCTTCAAAACTCCTAATTTTTTTTTTTTTTTTACCTCTTCAAAACTCCACAATTTTTTTTTTTTTTTTTTTTTACCTCTTCAAAACTCCAACATTGATTTTTTGTTCCTTTTTTTACCTCTTCAAAACTCCAACTTTTTTTTTTTTTTTTTTTTTTTACCTCTTCAAAACTCCACATTTTTTTTTTTTTTTTTTTACCTCTTCAAAACTCCAACATTGATTTTTTGTTCCTTTTTTTACCTCTTCAAAACTCCAACTTTTTTTTTTTTTTTTTTTTTTACCTCTTCAAAACTCCAACATTGATTTTTTGTTCCTTTTTTTACCTCTTCAAAACTCCAACTTTTTTTTTTTTTTTTTTTTACCTCTTCAAAACTCCTAAATTTTTTTTTTTTTTTTTACCTCTTCAAAACTCCAACTTTTTTTTTTTTTTTTTTTTTTTTACCTCTTCAAAACTCCTCAATTTTTTTTATTTTTTTTTTACCTCTTCAAAACTCCACAATTTTATTATTATTTTTTTTTACCTCTTCAAAACTCCAACATTGATTTTTTGTTCCTTTTTTTACCTCTCCAAAACTCCAACTTTTTTTTTTTTTTTTACCTCTTCAAAACTCCAACATTGATTTTTTGTTCCTTTTTTTACCTCTTCAAAACTCCAACTTTTTTTAAATTTTTTTTTACCTCTTCAAAATTCCACAATTTTTTTTTTTTTTTTTTTTACCTCTTCAAAACTCCAACTTTTTTTTTTTTTTTTTTTTTTACCTCTTCAAAACTCCTAATTTTTTTTTTTTTTTTTACCTCTTCAAAACTCCACAATTTTTTTTTTTTTTTTTTTTTTTACCTCTTCAAAACTCCAACATTGATTTTTTGTTCCTTTTTTTACCTCTTCAAAACTCCAACTTTTTTTTTTTTTTTTTTTTTTTTACCTCTTCAAAACTCCACATTTTTTTTTTTTTTTTTTTACCTCTTCAAAACTCCAACATTGATTTTTTGTTCCTTTTTTTACCTCTTCAAAACTCCAACTTTTTTTTTTTTTTTTTTTTTTTACCTCTTCAAAACTCCAACATTGATTTTTTGTTCCTTTTTTTACCTCTTCAAAACTCCAACTTTTTTTTTTTTTTTTTTTTTTTTTACCTCTTCAAAACTCCTTAATTTTTTTTATTTTTTTTTTTTTACCTCTTCAAAACTCCAACATTGATTTTTTGTTCCTTTTTTTACCTCTTCAAAACTCCAACTTTTTTTTTTTTTTTTTTTTTTTTACCTCTTCAAAACTCCACATTTTTTTTTTTTTTTTTTTTACCTCTTCAAAACTCCAACATTGATTTTTTGTTCCTTTTTTTACCTCTTCAAAACTCCAACTTTTTTTTTTTTTTTTTTTTTTACCTCTTCAAAACTCCAACATTGATTTTTTGTTCCTTTTTTTACCTCTTCAAAACTCCAACTTTTTTTTTTTTTTTTTTTTTTTACCTCTTCAAAACTCCTAAATATTTTTTTTTTTTTTACCTCTTCAAAACTCCAACATTGATTTTTTGTTCCTTTTTTTACCTCTTCAAATCTCCTAAATTTTTTTATTTTTTTTTTACCTCTTCAAAACTCCACAATTTTTTTTTTTTTTTTTACCTCTTCAAAACTCCTCAATTTTTTTTATTTTTTTTTTACCTCTTCAAAACTCCTCAATTTTTTTTATTTTTTTTTTACCTCTTCAAAACTCCACAATTTTATTATTTTTTTTTTTTACCTCTTCAAAACTCCAACATTGATTTTTTGTTCCTTTTTTTACCTCTTCAAAACTCCAACTTTTTTTAAATTTTTTTTTACCTCTTCAAAATTCCACAATTTTTTTTTTTTTTTTTTTTACCTCTTCAAAACTCCAACTTTTTTTTTTTTTTTTTTTTTTACCTCTTCAAAACTCCTAATTTTTTTTTTTTTTTTTTACCTCTTCAAAACTCCACAATTTTTTTTTTTTTTTTTTTTTACCTCTTCAAAACTCCAACATTGATTTTTTGTTCCTTTTTTTACCTCTTCAAAACTCCAACTTTTTTTTTTTTTTTTTTTTTTTACCTCTTCAAAACTCCACATTTTTTTTTTTTTTTTTTTACCTCTTCAAAACTCCAACATTGATTTTTTGTTCCTTTTTTTACCTCTTCAAAACTCCAACTTTTTTTTTTTTTTTTTTTTTTACCTCTTCAAAACTCCAACATTGATTTTTTGTTCCTTTTTTTACCTCTTCAAAACTCCAACTTTTTTTTTATTTTTTTTATTTTTACCTCTTCAAAACTCCTCAATTTTTTTTTTTTTTTTTTTTTTACCTCTTCAAAACTCCAACATTGATTTTTTGTTCCTTTTTTTACCTCTTCAAAACTCCAACTTTTTTTTTTTTTTTTTTTTTAACCTCTTCAAAACTCCTAAATATATTTTTTTTTTTTACCTCTTCAAAACTCCAACATTGATTTTTTGTTCCTTTTTTTACCTCTTCAAATCTCCTAAATTTTTTTTATTTTTTTTTTACCTCTTCAAAACTCCACAATTTTTTTTTTTTTTTTTTTACCTCTTCAAACTCCTCAATTTTTTTTATTTTTTTTTACCTCTTCAAAACTCCTCAATTTTTTTTATTTTTTTTTTACCTCTTCAAAACTCCACAATTTTTTTTTTTTTTTTTTTTACCTCTTCAAAACTCCTCAATTTTTTTTTTTTTTTTTTTACCTCTTCAAAACTCCACAATTTTTTTTTTTTTTTTTTACCTCTTCAAAACTCCAACATTGATTTTTTGTTCCTTTTTTTACCTCTTCAAAACTCCAACTTTTTTTTTTTTTTTTTTTTTACCTCTTCAGAACTCCAACATTGATTTTTTGTTCCTTTTTTTCCTCTTCAAAACTCCAACTTTTTTTTTTTTTTTTACCTCTTCAAAACTCCAACATTGATTTTTGTTCCTTTTTTTACCTCTTCAAAACTCCAACTTTTTTTTAATTTTTTTTTACCTCTTCAAAATTCCACAATTTTTTTTTATTTTTTTTTACCTCTTCAAAACTCCAACTTTTTTTTTTTTTTTTTTTACCTCTTCAAAACTCCTAAATTTTTTTTTTTTTTTTTTACCTCTTCAAAACTCCAACTTTTTTTTTTTTTTTTTTTTTTACCTCTTCAAAAACTCCTCAATTTTTTTTATTTTTTTTTTACCTCTTCAAAACTCCACAATTTTATTATTATTTTTTTTTACCTCTTCAAAACTCCAACATTGATTTTTTGTTCCTTTTTTTACCTCTCCAAAACTCCAACTTTTTTTTTTTTTTTTACCTCTTCAAAACTCCAACATTGATTTTTTTGTTCCTTTTTTTTACCTCTTCAAAACTCCAACTTTTTTTAAATTTTTTTTTACCTCTTCAAAATTCCACAATTTTTTTTTTTTTTTTTTTTACCTCTTCAAAACTCCAACTTTTTTTTTTTTTTTTTTTTTACCTCTTCAAAACTCCTAATTTTTTTTTTTTTTTTTTACCTCTTCAAAACTCCACAATTTTTTTTTTTTTTTTTTTTTACCTCTTCAAAACTCCAACATTGATTTTTTGTTCCTTTTTTTACCTCTTCAAAACTCCAACTTTTTTTTTTTTTTTTTTTTTTTACCTCTTCAAAACTCCACATTTTTTTTTTTTTTTTTTACCTCTTCAAAACTCCAACATTGATTTTTTGTTCCTTTTTTTACCTCTTCAAAACTCCAACTTTTTTTTTTTTTTTTTTTTTTACCTCTTCAAAACTCCAACATTGATTTTTTGTTCCTTTTTTTACCTCTTCAAAACTCCAACTTTTTTTTTTTTTTTTTTTTTTTTTACCTCTTCAAAACTCCTTAATTTTTTTTATTTTTTTTTTTTACCTCTTCAAAACTCCAACATTGATTTTTTGTTCCTTTTTTTACCTCTTCAAAACTCCAACTTTTTTTTTTTTTTTTTTTTTTTACCTCTTCAAAACTCCACATTTTTTTTTTTTTTTTTTTTACCTCTTCAAAACTCCAACATTGATTTTTTGTTCCTTTTTTTACCTCTTCAAAACTCCAACTTTTTTTTTTTTTTTTTTTTTACCTCTTCAAAACTCCAACATTGATTTTTTGTTCCTTTTTTTACCTCTTCAAAACTCCAACTTTTTTTTTTTTTTTTTTTTTTTACCTCTTCAAAACTCCTAAATATTTTTTTTTTTTTTACCTCTTCAAAACTCCAACATTGATTTTTTGTTCCTTTTTTTACCTCTTCAAATCTCCTAAATTTTTTTATTTTTTTTTTACCTCTTCAAAACTCCACAATTTTTTTTTTTTTTTTTACCTCTTCAAAACTCCTCAATTTTTTTTATTTTTTTTTTACCTCTTCAAAACTCCTCAATTTTTTTTATTTTTTTTTTACCTCTTCAAAACTCCACAATTTTATTATTTTTTTTTTTTACCTCTTCAAAACTCCAACATTGATTTTTTGTTCCTTTTTTTACCTCTTCAAAACTCCAACTTTTTTTAAATTTTTTTTTACCTCTTCAAAATTCCACAATTTTTTTTTTTTTTTTTTTTACCTCTTCAAAACTCCAACTTTTTTTTTTTTTTTTTTTTTTACCTCTTCAAAACTCCTAATTTTTTTTTTTTTTTTTACCTCTTCAAAACTCCACAATTTTTTTTTTTTTTTTTTTTTACCTCTTCAAAACTCCAACATTGATTTTTTGTTCCTTTTTTTACCTCTTCAAAACTCCAACTTTTTTTTTTTTTTTTTTTTTTTACCTCTTCAAAACTCCACATTTTTTTTTTTTTTTTTTTACCTCTTCAAAACTCCAACATTGATTTTTTGTTCCTTTTTTTACCTCTTCAAAACTCCAACTTTTTTTTTTTTTTTTTTTTTTACCTCTTCAAAACTCCAACATTGATTTTTTGTTCCTTTTTTTACCTCTTCAAAACTCCAACTTTTTTTTTATTTTTTTTATTTTTACCTCTTCAAAACTCCTCAATTTTTTTTTTTTTTTTTTTTTACCTCTTCAAAACTCCAACATTGATTTTTTGTTCCTTTTTTTACCTCTTCAAAACTCCAACTTTTTTTTTTTTTTTTTTTTTTACCTCTTCAAAACTCCTAAATATATTTTTTTTTTTTACCTCTTCAAAACTCCAACATTGATTTTTTGTTCCTTTTTTTACCTCTTCAAATCTCCTAAATTTTTTTATTTTTTTTTTACCTCTTCAAAACTCCACAATTTTTTTTTTTTTTTTTTACCTCTTCAAAACTCCTCAATTTTTTTTATTTTTTTTTTACCTCTTCAAAACTCCTCAATTTTTTTTATTTTTTTTTTACCTCTTCAAAACTCCACAATTTTATTATTTTTTTTTTTTACCTCTTCAAAACTCCAACATTGATTTTTTGTTCCTTTTTTTACCTCTTCAAAACTCCAACTTTTTTTTTTTTTTTTTTTTTTTACCTCTTCAAAACTCCTAAATATTTAATTTTTTTTTACCTCTTCAAAACTCCAACATTGATTTTTTGTTCCTTTTTTACCTCTTCAAATCTCCTAAATTTTTTTATTTTTTTTTTACCTCTTCAAAACTCCACAATTTTTTTTTTTTTTTTTTTACCTCTTCAAAACTCCTCAATTTTTTTTATTTTTTTTTTACCTCTTCAAAACTCCTCAATTTTTTTTATTTTTTTTTTACCTCTTCAAAACTCCACAATTTTATTATTTTTTTTTTTTACCTCTTCAAAACTCCAACATTGATTTTTTGTTCCTTTTTTTACCTCTTCAAAACTCCAACTTTTTTTTTTTTTTTTTTTTTTTACCTCTTCAAAACTCCTAAATATTTTTTTTTTTTTTACCTCTTCAAAACTCCAACATTGATTTTTTGTTCCTTTTTTTACCTCTTCAAATCTCCTAAATTTTTTTATTTTTTTTTTACCTCTTCAAAACTCCAACATTGATTTTTTGTTCCTTTTTTTACCTCTTCAAAACTCCAACTTTTTTTTTTTTTTTTTTTTTTACCTCTTCAAAACTCCACATTTTTTTTTTTTTTTTTTTACCTCTTCAAAACTCCAACATTGATTTTTTGTTCCTTTTTTTACCTCTTCAAAACTCCAACTTTTTTTTTTTTTTTTTTTTTTACCTCTTCAAAACTCCTCAATTTTTTTTTTTTTTTTTTACCTCTTCAAAACTCCACAATTTTTTTTTTTTTTTTTTACCTCTTCAAAACTCCAACATTGATTTTTTGTTCCTTTTTTTACCTCTTCAAAACTCCAACTTTTTTTTTTTTTTTTTTTTTTACCTCTTCAGAACTCCAACATTGATTTTTTGTTCCTTTTTTTACCTCTTCAAAACTCCAACTTTTTTTTTTTTTTTTACCTCTTCAAAACTCCAACATTGATTTTTTGTTCCTTTTTTTACCTCTTCAAAACTCCAACTTTTTTTTTATTTTTTTTTACCTCTTCAAAATTCCACAATTTTTTTTTTTTTTTTTTACCTCTTCAAAACTCCTAAATTTTTTTTTTTTTTTTTACCTCTTCAAAACTCCACAATTTTTTTTTTTTTTTTTTTTTACCTCTTCAAAACTCCAACATTGATTTTTTGTTCCTTTTTTTACCTCTTCAAAACTCCAACTTTTTTTTTTTTTTTTTTTTTCACCTCTTCAAAACTCCACAATTTTTTTTTTTTTTTTTTTACCTCTTCAAAACTCCAACATTGATTTTTTGTTCCTTTTTTTACCTCTCCAAAACTCCAACTTTTTTTTTTTTTTTTACCTCTTCAAAACTCCAACATTGATTTTTTGTTCCTTTTTTTACCTCTTCAAAACTCCAACTTTTTTTTTATTTTTTTTTACCTCTTCAAAATACCACAATTTTTTTTTTTTTTTTTTTTACCTCTTCAAAACTCCAACTTTTTTTTTTTTTTTTTTTTTACCTCTTCAAAACTCCTAATTTTTTTTTTTTTTTTACCTCTTCAAAACTCCACAATTTTTTTTTTTTTTTTTTTTTTACCTCTTCAAAACTCCAACATTGATTTTTTGTTCCTTTTTTTACCTCTTCAAAACTCCAACTTTTTTTTTTTTTTTTTTTTTTTACCTCTTCAAAACTCCTCAATTTTTTTTTTTTTTTTTACCTCTTCAAAACTCCAACATTGATTTTTTGTTCCTTTTTTTACCTCTTCAAAACTCCAACTTTTTTTTTTTTTTTTTTTTTTTACCTCTTCAAAACTCCTCAATTTTTTTTTTTTTTTTTACCTCTTCAAAACTCCAACATTGATTTTTTGTTCCTTTTTTTACCTCTTCAAAACTCCAACTTTTTTTTTTTTTTTTTTTTTTTACCTCTTCAAAACTCCTAAATTTATTTTTTTTTTTTACCTCTTCAAAACTCCAACATTGATTTTTTGTTCCTTTTTTTACCTCTTCAAAACTCCAACTTTTTTTTTTTTTTTTTTTTTCACCTCTTCAAAACTCCACAATTTTTTTTTTTTTTTTTTTACCTCTTCAAAACTCCAACATTGATTTTTTGTTCCTTTTTTTACCTCTCCAAAACTCCAACTTTTTTTTTTTTTTTTACCTCTTCAAAACTCCAACATTGATTTTTTGTTCCTTTTTTTACCTCTTCAAAACTCCAACTTTTTTTTTATTTTTTTTTACCTCTTCAAAATTCCACAATTTTTTTTTTTTTTTTTACCTCTTCAAAACTCCAACTTTTTTTTTTTTTTTTTTTTTTACCTCTTCAAAACTCCTAATTTTTTTTTTTTTTTTTACCTCTTCAAAACTCCACAATCTTTTTTTTTTTTTTTTTTTTACCTCTTCAAAACTCCAACATTGATTTTTTGTTCCTTTTTTTACCTCTTCAAAACTCCAACTTTTTTTTTTTTTTTTTTTTTTACCTCTTCAAAACTCCTCAATTTTTTTTTTTTTTTTTACCTCTTCAAAACTCCAACATTGATTTTTTGTTCCTTTTTTTACCTCTTCAAATCTCCTAAATTTTTTTTTTTTTTTTTTACCTCTTCAAAACTCCACAATTTTTTTTTTTTTTTTTTTACCTCTTCAAAACTCCAACATTGATTTTTTGTTCCTTTTTTTACCTCTTCAAAACTCCAACTTTTTTTTTTTTTTTTTTTTTTTACCTCTTCAAAACTCCTAAATTTATTTTTTTTTTTTACCTCTTCAAAACTCCAACTTTTTTTTTTTTTTTTTTTTTTTACCTCTTCAGAACTCCAACATTGATTTTTTGTTCCTTTTTTTACCTCTTCAAAACTCCAACTTTTTTTTTTTTTTTTACCTCTTCAAAACTCCAACATTGATTTTTTGTTCCTTTTTTTACCTCTTCAAAACTCCAACTTTTTTTTTAATTTTTTTTTACCTCTTCAAAATTCCACAATTTTTTTTTTTTTTTTTTTACCTCTTCAAAACTCCAACTTTTTTTTTTTTTTTTTTTTTACCTCTTCAAAACTCCACAATTTTTTTTTTTTTTTTTTTTTACCTCTTCAAAACTCCAACATTGATTTTTTGTTCCTTTTTTTACCTCTTCAAAACTCCAACTTTTTTTTTTTTTTTTTTTTTTTTACCTCTTCAAAACTCCTAAATTTTTTTTTTTTTTTTACCTCTTCAAAACTCCACAATTTTTTTTTTTTTTTTTTACCTCTTCAAAACTCCAACATTGATTTTTTGTTCCTTTTTTTACCTCTTCAAAACTCCAACTTTTTTTTTTTTTTTTTTTTTTTACCTCTTCAAAACTCCAACATTGATTTTTTGTTCCTTTTTTTACCTCTTCAAAACTCCAACTTTTTATTTTTTTTTACCTCTTCAAAACTCTTTTTTTTTTTTACCTCTTCAAAACTCCAACATTGATTTTTTGTTCCTTTTTTTACCTCTTCAAAACTCCAACTTTTTTTTTTTTTTTTACCTCTTCAAAACTCCAACATTGATTTTTTGTTCCTTTTTTTACCTCTTCAAAACTCCAACTTTTTTTTTTTTTTTTTTTTTTACCTCTTCAAAACTCCTAAATTTATTTTTTTTTTTTACCTCTTCAAAACTCCAACATTGATTTTTTGTTCCTTTTTTTACCTCTTCAAAACTCCAACTTTTTTTTTTTTTTTTTTTTTCACCTCTTCAAAACTCCACAATTTTTTTTTTTTTTTTTTTACCTCTTCAAAACTCCAACATTGATTTTTTGTTCCTTTTTTTACCTCTCCAAAACTCCAACTTTTTTTTTTTTTTTTTACCTCTTCAAAACTCCAACATTGATTTTTTGTTCCTTTTTTTACCTCTTCAAAACTCCAACTTTTTTTTTTTTTTTTACCTCTTCAAAACTCCAACATTGATTTTTTGTTCCTTTTTTTACCTCTTCAAAACTCCAACTTTTTTTTTAATTTTTTTTTACCTCTTCAAAATTCCACAATTTTTTTTTTTTTTTTTTTACCTCTTCAAAACTCCAACTTTTTTTTTTTTTTTTTTTTACCTCTTCAAAACTCCAACATTGATTTTTTGTTCCTTTTTTTACCTCTTCAAAACTCCAACTTTTTTTTTTTTTTTTTTTTTTTACCTCTTCAAAACTCCTAAATTTTTTTTTTTTTTTTTACCTCTTCAAAACTCCACAATTTTTTTTTTTTTTTTTTACCTCTTCAAAACTCCAACATTGATTTTTTGTTCCTTTTTTTACCTCTTCAAAACTCCAACTTTTTTTTTTTTTTTTTTTTTTACCTCTTCAAAACTCCAACATTGATTTTTTGTTCCTTTTTTTACCTCTTCAAAACTCCAACTTTTTATTTTTTTTTACCTCTTCAAAACTCTTTTTTTTTTTTACCTCTTCAAAACTCCAACATTGATTTTTTGTTCCTTTTTTTACCTCTTCAAAACTCCAACTTTTTTTTTTTTTTTTACCTCTTCAAAACTCCAACATTGATTTTTTGTTCCTTTTTTTACCTCTTCAAAACTCCAACTTTTTTTTTTTTTTTTTTTTTACCTCTTCAAAACTCCTAAATTTTTTTTTTTTTTTTACCTCTTCAAAACTCCACAATTTTTTTTTTTTTTTTTTTTTACCTCTTCAAAACTCCAACATTGATTTTTTGTTCCTTTTTTTACCTCTTCAAAACTCCAACTTTTTTTTTTTTTTTTTTTTTTTACCTCTTCAAAACTCCTAAATTTTTTTTTTTTTTTTTTACCTCTTCAAAACTCCACAATTTTTTTTTTTTTTTTTTACCTCTTCAAAACTCCAACATTGATTTTTTGTTCCTTTTTTTACCTCTTCAAAACTCCAACTTTTTTTTTTTTTTTTTTTTTTACCTCTTCAAAACTCCAACATTGATTTTTTGTTCCTTTTTTTACCTCTTCAAAACTCCAACTTTTTATTTTTTTTTACCTCTTCAAAACTCTTTTTTTTTTTTTTTTTTTTTACCTCTTCAAAACTCCAACATTGATTTTTTGTTCCTTTTTTTACCTCTTCAAAACTCCAACTTTTTTTTTTTTTTTTACCTCTTCAAAACTCCAACATTGATTTTTTGTTCCTTTTTTTACCTCTTCAAAACTCCAACTTTTTTTAAAAAATTTTTTACCTCTTCAAAATTCCACAATTTTTTTTAATTTTTTTTTTACCTCTTCAAAACTCCAACTTTTTTTTTTTTTTTTTTTTTTACCTCTTCAAAACTCCTAAATTTTTTTTATTTTTTTTTACCTCTTCAAAACTCCACAATTTTTTTTTTTCTTTTTTTACCTCTTCAAAACTCCACAATTTTTTTTTTTTTTTTTTTACCTCTTCAAAACTCCAACATTGATTTTTTGTTCCTTTTTTTACCTCTTCAAAACTCCAACTTTTTTTTTTTTTTTTTTTTTTACCTCTTCAAAACTCCAACATTGATTTTTTGTTCCTTTCTTTACCTCTTCAAAACTCCAACTTTTTTTTTTTTTTTTTTTTTTACCTCTTCAAAACTCCAACATTGATTTTTTGTTCCTTTTTTTACCTCTTCAAAACTCAACTTTTTTTTTTTTAATTTTTTTTTACCTCTTCAAAATTCCACAATTTTTTTTTTTTTTTTTTTTACCTCTTCAAAACTCCAACATTGATTTTTTGTTCCTTTTTTTACCTCTTCAAAACTCCAACTTTTTTTTTTTTTTTTTTTTTTCACCTCTTCAAAACTCCACAATTTTTTTTTTTTTTTTTTTACCTCTTCAAAACTCCAACATTGATTTTTTGTTCCTTTTTTTACCTCTCCAAAACTCCAACTTTTTTTTTTTTTTTTACCTCTTCAAAACTCCAACATTGATTTTTTGTTCCTTTTTTTACCTCTTCAAAACTCCAACTTTTTATTTTTTTTTACCTCTTCAAAACTCTTTTTTTTTTTTTTTTTTTTTACCTCTTCAAAACTCCAACATTGATTTTTTGTTCCTTTTTTTACCTCTTCAAAACTCCAACTTTTTTTTTTTTTTTTACCTCTTCAAAACTCCAACATTGATTTTTTGTTCCTTTTTTTACCTCTTCAAAACTCCAACTTTTTTTAAAAAATTTTTTACCTCTTCAAAATTCCACAATTTTTTTTAATTTTTTTTTTACCTCTTCAAAACTCCAACTTTTTTTTTTTTTTTTTTTTTTACCTCTTCAAAACTCCTAAATTTTTTTTATTTTTTTTTACCTCTTCAAAACTCCACAATTTTTTTTTTCTTTTTTTACCTCTTCAAAACTCCACAATTTTTTTTTTTTTTTTTTTACCTCTTCAAAACTCCAACATTGATTTTTTGTTCCTTTTTTTACCTCTTCAAAACTCCAACTTTTTTTTTTTTTTTTTTTTTTACCTCTTCAAAACTCCAACATTGATTTTTTGTTCCTTTCTTTACCTCTTCAAAACTCCAACTTTTTTTTTTTTTTTTTTTTTTACCTCTTCAAAACTCCAACATTGATTTTTTGTTCCTTTTTTTACCTCTTCAAAACTCAACTTTTTTTTTTTTAATTTTTTTTTACCTCTTCAAAATTCCACAATTTTTTTTTTTTTTTTTTTTACCTCTTCAAAACTCCAACATTGATTTTTTGTTCCTTTTTTTACCTCTTCAAAACTCCAACTTTTTTTTTTTTTTTTTTTTTCACCTCTTCAAAACTCCACAATTTTTTTTTTTTTTTTTTTACCTCTTCAAAACTCCAACATTGATTTTTTGTTCCTTTTTTTACCTCTCCAAAACTCCAACTTTTTTTTTTTTTTTTACCTCTTCAAAACTCCAACTTTTTTTTTATTTTTTTTTACCTCTTCAAAATTCCACAATTTTTTTTTTTTTTTTTTTACCTCTTCAAAACTCCAACTTTTTTTTTTTTTTTTTTTTTACCTCTTCAAAACTCCTAATTTTTTTTTTTTTTTTTACCTCTTCAAAACTCCACAATTTTTTTTTTTTTTTTTTTTTACCTCTTCAAAACTCCAACATTGATTTTTTGTTCCTTTTTTTACCTCTTCAAAACTCCAACTTTTTTTTTTTTTTTTTTTTTTTTACCTCTTCAAAACTCCTCAATTTTTTTTTTTTTTTTTACCTCTTCAAAACTCCAACATTGATTTTTTGTTCCTTTTTTTACCTCTTCAAATCTCCTAAATTTTTTTTTTTTTTTTTTACCTCTTCAAAACTCCACAATTTTTTTTTTTTTTTTTTTTACCTCTTCAAAACTCCAACATTGATTTTTTGTTCCTTTTTTTACCTCTTCAAAACTCCAACTTTTTTTTTTTTTTTTTTTTTTTACCTCTTCAAAACTCCTAAATTTATTTATTTTTTTTACCTCTTCAAAACTCCAACATTGATTTTTTGTTCCTTTTTTTACCTCTTCAAAACTCCAACTTTTTTTTTTTTTTTTTTTTCACCTCTTCAAAACTCCAACTTTTTTTTTTTTTTACCTCTTCAAAACTCCAACATTGATTTTTTGTTCCTTTTTTTTCCTTTTCAAAACTCCTAAATTTTTTTTATTTTTTTTTTCCTCTTCAAAACTCCACAATTTTTTTTATTTTTTTTTTTTACCTCTTCAAAACTCCAACTTTTTTTTTTTTTTTTTTTACCTCTTCAAAACTCCTAATTTTTTTTTTTTTTTTTTTACCTCTTCAAAACTCCACAATTTTTTTTTTTTTTTTTACCTATTCAAAACTCCTAAATTTTTTTTTTTTTTTTTTACCTCTTCAAAACTCCAACATTGATTTTTTGTTGCTTTTTTTACCTCTTCAAAACTCCAAAATTTTTTTTTTTTTTTACCTCTTCAAAACTCAATTTTTTTTTTCTACCTCTTCAAAACTCCACAATTTTTTTTTTTTTTTTAGCTCTTCAAAACTCAATTTTTTTTTTTTTTTTTTACCTCTTCAAAACTCCAATTTTTTTTTTTTTTTTACCTCTTCAAAACTCCTAAATTTTTTTTTTTTTTTTACCTCTTCAAAACTCCACATTTTTTTTTTTTTTTTTTTACCTCTTCAAAACTCCAACATTGATTTTTTGTTCCTTTTTTTACCTCTTCAAAACTCCAACTTTTTTTTTTTTTTTACCTCTTCAAAACTCCTAACTTTTTTTTTTTTTTTACCTCTTCAAAACTCCACAATTTTTTTTTTTTTTTTTTTACCTCTTCAAAACTCCAACATTGATTTTTTGTTCCTTTTTTTACCTCTTCAAAACTCCAACTTTTTTTTTTTTTTTTACCTCTTCAAAACTCAATTTTTTTTATTTTTTTTTACCTCTTCAAAACTCCTAAATTTTTTATTTTTTTTTACCTCTTCAAAACTCCACAATTTTTTATTTTTTTTTTACCTCTTCAAAACTCCACAATTTTTTTTTTTTTTTTTACCTATTCAAAACTCCTAAATTTTTTTTTATTTTTTTTTTTACCTCTTCAAAACTCCAACATTGATTTTTTGTTCCTTTTTTTACCTCTTCAAAACTCCAACTTTTTTTTTTTTTTACCTCTTCAAAACTCATTTTTTTTTTTTTTTTTACCTCTTCAAAACTCCAACTTTTTTTTTTTTTTTTTTTACCTCTTCAAAACTCCAACATTGATTTTTTGTTCCTTTTTTTACCTCTTCAAAACTCAATTTTTTTTTTTTTTTTACCTCTTCAAAACTCCACACATTTTTTTTTTTTTTTTTTTTACCTCTTCAAAACTCCAACTTTTTTTTTTTTTTTTTTACCTCTTCAAAACTCCACAAATTTTTTTATTTATTTTTTTTACCTCTTCAAAACTCCAACTTTTTTTTTTTTTTTTTTTACCTCTTCAAAACTCCAACATTGATTTTTTGTTCCTTTTTTTACCTCTTCAAAACTCCAACTTTTTTTTTTTTTTACCTCTTCAAAACTCAAATTTTTTTTTTTTTTTTTACCTCTTCAAAACTCAATTTTTTTTTTTTTACCTATTAAAAACTCCTAAATTTTTTTTTTTTTTTTTTTACCTCTTCAAAACTCCAACATTGATTTTTTGTTCCTTTTTTTACCTCTTCAAAACTCCAACTTTTTTTTTTTTTTTTACCTCTTCAAAACTCCACAATTTCTTTTTTTTTTTTTTTACCTCTTCAAAACACAATTTTTTTTTTTTTACCTCTTCAAAACTCCAACATTGATTTTTTGTTCCTTTTTTTACCTCTTCAAAACTCAATTTTTTTTTTTTTTTTTACCTCTTCAAAACTCCAATTTTTTTTTTTTTTTTTTACCTATTCAAAACTCCTAAATTTTTTTTTTTTTTTTTTACCTCTTCAAAACTCCAACATTGATTTTTTGTTCCTTTTTTTACCTCTTCAAAACTCCAACTTTTTTTTTTTTTTTTACCTCTTCAAAACTCAATTTTTTTTATTTTTTTTTACCTCTTCAAAACTCCTAAATTTTTTTTTATTTTTTTTTTACCTCTTCAAAACTCCACAATTTTTTTTTTTTTTACCTCTTCAAAACTCCTAAATTTTTTATTTTTTTTTTACCTCTTCAAAACTCCACAATTTTTTTTTTTTTTTTTACCTCTTCAAAACTCCACAATTTTTTTTTTTTTTTACCTATTCAAAACTCCTATTTTTTTTTATTTTTTTTTTACCTCTTCAAAACTCCAACATTGATTTTTTGTTCCTTTTTTTACCTCTTCAAAACTCCAACTTTTTTTTTTTTTTACCTCTTCAAAACTCATTTTTTTTTTTTTTTTACCTCTTCAAAACTCCAACTTTTTTTTATTTATTTTTTTACCTCTTCAAAACTCCACAATTAATTTTTTTTTTTTTACCTATTCAAAACTCCTAAATTTTTTTTTTTTTTTTTTACCTCTTCAAAACTCCAACATTGATTTTTTGTTCCTTTTTTTACCTCTTCAAAACTCAATTTTTTTTTTTTTTTTACCTCTTCAAAACTCCACACATTTTTTCTTTTTTTTTTTTACCTCTTCAAAACTCCAACTTTTTTTTTTTTTTTTTTTACCTCTTCAAAACTCCAACTTTTTTTTTTTTTTTTTTTACCTCTTCAAAACTCCAACATTGATTTTTTGTTCCTTTTTTTACCTCTTGAAAACTCCAACTTTTTTTTTTTTTTTTACCTCTTCAAAACTCCACAATTTCTTTTTTTTTTTTTTACCTCTTCAAAACTCATTTTTTTTTTTTTTACCTCTTCAAAACTCCAACATTGATTTTTTGTTCCTTTTTTTACCTCTTCAAAACTCAATTTTTTTTTTTTTTTTTACCTCTTCAAAACTCCAATTTTTTTTTTTTTTTTTTACCTATTCAAAACTCCTAAATTTTTTTTTTTTTTTTTTACCTCTTCAAAACTCCAACATTGATTTTTTGTTGCTTTTTTTACCTCTTCAAAACTCAATTTTTTTTTTTTTACCTCTTCAAAACTCCACAATTTTTTTTTTTTTTTTAGCTCTTCAAAACTCAATTTTTTTTTTTTTTTTTACCTCTTCAAAACTCCACATTTTTTTTTTTTTTTTTTTACCTCTTCAAAACTCCAACATTGATTTTTTGTTCCTTTTTTTACCTCTTCAAAACTCCAACTTTTTTTTTTTTTTTACCTCTTCAAAACTCCTAACTTTTTTTTTTTTTTTTACCTCTTCAAAACTCCACAATTTTTTTTTTTTTTTTTTTTACCTCTTCAAAACTCCAACATTGATTTTTTGTTCCTTTTTTTACCTCTTCAAAACTCCAACTTTTTTTTTTTTTTTTACCTCTTCAAAACTCAATTTTTTTAATTTTTTTTTACCTCTTCAAAACTCCTAAATTTTTTTTTTTTTTTTTTTTTACCTCTTCAAAACTCCTAAATTTTTTTTTTTTTTTTTACCTCTTCAAAACTCCAACTTTTTTTTTTTTTTTTTTTACCTCTTCAAAACTCCACAAATTTATTTATTTATTTTTTTTACCTCTTCAAAACTCAAATTTTTTTTTTTTTTTTTTACCTCTTCAAAACTCAATTTTTTTTTTTTACCTATTAAAAACTCCTAAATTTTTTTTTTTTTTTTTTTTACCTCTTCAAAACTCCAACATTGATTTTTTGTTCCTTTTTTTACCTCTTCAAAACTCCAACTTTTTTTTTTTTTTTTACCTCTTCAAAACTCAATTTTTTTTATTTTTTTTTACCTCTTCAAAACTCCTAAATTTTTTTTTATTTTTTTTTTACCTCTTCAAAACTCCACAATTTTTTTTTTTTTTTACCTCTTCAAAACTCCTAAATTTTTTATTTTTTTTTTACCTCTTCAAAACTCCACAATTTTTTTTTTTTTTTTTTACCTCTTCAAAACTCCACAATTTTTTTTTTTTTTACCTATTCAAAACTCCTATTTTTTTTTATTTTTTTTTTACCTCTTCAAAACTCCAACATTGATTTTTTGTTCCTTTTTTTACCTCTTCAAAACTCCAACTTTTTTTTTTTTTTACCTCTTCAAAACTCTTTTTTTTTTTTTTTTTTACCTCTTCAAAACTCCAACTTTTTTTTATTTTTTTTTTTACCTCTTCAAAACTCCACAATTAATTTTTTTTTTTTTACCTATTCAAAACTCCTAAATTTTTTTTTTTTTTTTTTACCTCTTCAAAACTCCAACATTGATTTTTTGTTTCTTTTTTTACCTCTTCAAAACTCAATTTTTTTTTTTTTTTTACCTCTTCAAAACTCCACACATTTTTTTTTTTTTTTTTTTTACCTCTTCAAAACTCCAACTTTTTTTTTTTTTTTTTTTTACCTCTTCAAAACTCCAACTTTTTTTTTTT
Organism: Callionymus lyra; assembly: GCF_982586985.1. NCBI lineage: Eukaryota > Metazoa > Chordata > Actinopteri > Syngnathiformes > Callionymidae > Callionymus > Callionymus lyra. Next base: position 104,303 of record NW_028258613.1, read on the forward strand.
TTTTTTTTACCTCTTCAAAACTCCAACATTGATTTTTTGTTCCTTTTTTTACCTCTTGAAAACTCCAACTTTTTTTTTTTTTTTTACCTCTTCAAAACTCCACAATTTCTTTTTTTTTTTTTTACCTCTTCAAAACTCATTTTTTTTTTTTTTACCTCTTCAAAACTCCAACATTGATTTTTTGTTCCTTTTTTTACCTCTTCAAAACTCAATTTTTTTTTTTTTTTTTACCTCTTCAAAACTCCAATTTTTTTTTTTTTTTTTTACCTATTCAAAACTCCTAAATTTTTTTTTTTTTTTTTTACCTCTTCAAAACTCCAACATTGATTTTTTGTTGCTTTTTTTACCTCTTCAAAACTCAATTTTTTTTTTTTTACCTCTTCAAAACTCCACAATTTTTTTTTTTTTTTTAGCTCTTCAAAACTCAATTTTTTTTTTTTTTTTTACCTCTTCAAAACTCCACATTTTTTTTTTTTTTTTTTTACCTCTTCAAAACTCCAACATTGATTTTTTGTTCCTTTTTTTACCTCTTCAAAACTCAATTTTTTTTTTTTTTTTACCTCTTCAAAACTCCACACATTTTTTTTTTTTTTTTTTTTTACCTCTTCAAAACTCCACAATTTTTTTTTTTGTTTTACCTCTTCAAAACTCCTAAATTTTTTTTTTTTTTTTACCTCTTCAAAACTCCACAATTTTTTTTTTTTTTTTTACCTCTTCAAAACTCCACAATTTTTTTTTTTTTTTTTACCTATTCAAAACTCCAAAATTTTTTTTTTTTTTTTTTTACCTCTTCAAAACTCCAACATTGATTTTTTGTTCCTTTTTTTACCTCTTCAAAACTCCAACTTTTTTTTTTTTTTTACCTCTTCAAAACTCCAACTTTTTTTTTTTTTTTTTTTACCTCTTCAAAACTCCACAAATTTATTTATTTATTTTTTTTACCTCTTCAAAACTCAAATTTTTTTTTTTTTTTTTTACCTCTTCAAAACTCAATTTTTTTTTTTTACCTATTAAAAACTCCTAAATTTTTTTTTTTTTTTTTTTTACCTCTTCAAAACTCCAACATTGATTTTTTGTTCCTTTTTTACCTCTTCAAAACTCCAACTTTTTTTTTTTTTTTTACCTCTTCAAAACTCCACAATTTTTTTTTTTTTTTACCTCTTCAAAACTCAATTTTTTTTTTTTTTTTTTTTTACCTCTTCAAAACTCCATTTTTTTTTTTTACCTATTCAAAACTCCTAAATTTTTTTTTTTTTTTACCTCTTCAAAACTCCACACATTTTTTTATTTATTTTTTTTACCTCTTCAAAACTCCAACTTTTTTTTTTTTTTTTTTTACCTCTTCAAAACTCCACAATTTTTTTTATTTATTTTTTTTACCTCTTCAAAACTCCAACTTTTTTTTTTTTTTTTTTTTACCTCTTCAAAACTCCAACATTGATTTTTTGTTCCTTTTTTTACCTCTTCAAAACTCCAACTTTTTTTTTTTTACCTCTTCAAAACTCCACAATTTTTTTTTTTTTTTTTTTACCTCTTCAAAACTCCAACATTGATTTTTTGTTCCTTTTTTTACCTCTTCAAAACTCCAACTTTTTTTTTTTTTTTTACCTCTTCAAAACTCAATTTTTTTTTTTTACCTATTAAAAAATCCTAAATTTTTTTTTTTTTTTTTTTACCTCTTCAAAACTCCAACATTGATTTTTTGTTCCTTTTTTTACCTCTTCAAAACTCCAACATTGATTTTTTGTTCCTTTTTTTACCTCTTCAAAACTCCAACTTTTTTTTTTTTTTTTACCTCTTCAAAACTCAATTTTTTTTTTTTACCTATTAAAAAATCCTAAATTTTTTTTTTTTTTTTTTTACCTCTTCAAAACTCCAACATTGATTTTTTGTTCCTTTTTTTACCTCTTCAAAACTCCAACTTTTTTTTTTTTTTTTACCTCTTCAAAACTCCACAATTTTTTTTTTTTTTTACCTCTTCAAAACTCAATTTTTTTTTTTTTTTTTTTTACCTCTTCAAAACTCCATTTTTTTTTTTTACCTATTCAAAACTCCTAAATTTTTTTTTTTTTTTACCTCTTCAAAACTCCACAAATTTTTTTATTTATTTTTTTTACCTCTTCAAAACTCCAACTTTTTTTTTTTTTTTTTTTACCTCTTCAAAACTCCAACATTGATTTTTTGTTCCTTTTTTTACCTCTTCAAAACTCCAACTTTTTTTTTTTTTTTTACCTCTTCAAAACTCAATTTTTTTTTTTTTTTTTACCTCTTCAAAACTCCTAAATTTTTTTTTTTTTTTTTACCTCTTCAAAACTCCACAATTTTTTTTTTTTTTTACCTCTTCAAAACTCAATTTTTTTTTTTTTTTTTTTTTTACCTCTTCAAAACTCCATTTTTTTTTTTTACCTATTCAAAACTCCTAAATTTTTTTTTTTTTTTTACCTCTTCAAAACTCCACAAATTTTTTTATTTATTTTTTTTACCTCTTCAAAACTCCAACTTTTTTTTTTTTTTTTTTTACCTCTTCAAAACTCCAACATTGATTTTTTGTTCCTTTTTTTACCTCTTCAAAACTCCAACTTTTTTTTTTTACCTATTAAAAAATCCTAAATTTTTTTTTTTTTTTTTTTACCTCTTCAAAACTCCAACATTGATTTTTTGTTCCTTTTTTTACCTCTTCAAAACTCCAACTTTTTTTTTTTTTTTTACCTCTTCAAAACTCCACAATTTTTTTTTTTTTTTACCTCTTCAAAACTCAATTTTTTTTTTTTTTTTTTTTTTTACCTCTTCAAAACTCCATTTTTTTTTTTTACCTATTCAAAACTCCTAAATTTTTTTTTTTTTTTTACCTCTTCAAAACTCCACAAATTTTTTTATTTATTTTTTTTACCTCTTCAAAACTCCAACTTTTTTTTTTTTTTTTTTTACCTCTTCAAAACTCCAACATTGATTTTTTGTTCCTTTTTTTACCTCTTCAAAACTCCAACTTTTTTTTTTTTACCTCTTCAAAACTCCACAATTTTTTTTTTTTTTTTTTTACCTCTTCAAAACTCCAACATTGATTTTTTGTTCCTTTTTTTACCTCTTCAAAACTCCAACTTTTTTTTTTTTTTTTACCTCTTCAAAACTCAATTTTTTTTTTTTTTTTTACCTCTTCAAAACTCCTAAATTTTTTTTTTTTTTTTTTACCTCTTCAAAACTCCACAATTTTTTTTTTTTTTACCTCTTCAAAACTCAATTTTTTTTTTTTTTTTTTTTTACCTCTTCAAAACTCCATTTTTTTTTTTTACCTATTCAAAACTCCTAAATTTTTTTTTTTTTTTTACCTCTTCAAAACTCCACAAATTTTTTTATTTATTTTTTTTACCTCTTCAAAACTCCAACTTTTTTTTTTTTTTTTTTTACCTCTTCAAAACTCCAACATTGATTTTTTGTTCCTTTTTTTACCTCTTCAAAACTCCAACTTTTTTTTTTTTACCTCTTCAAAACTCCACAATTTTTTTTTTTTTTTTTTTACCTCTTCAAAACTCCAACATTGATTTTTTGTTCCTTTTTTTACCTCTTCAAAACTCCAACTTTTTTTTTTTTTTTTACCTCTTCAAAACTTAATTTTTTTTTTTTTTTTACCTCTTCAAAACTCCTAAATTTTTTTTTTTTTTTTTTTCCTCTTCAAAACTCCACAATTTTTTTTTTTTTTTACCTCTTCAAAACTCCTAAATTTTTTTTTTTTTTTACCTCTTCAAAACTCCACAATTTTTTTTTTTTTTTTTTACCTCTTCAAAACTCCACAATTTTTTTTTTTTTTTTTACCTATTCAAAACTCCTAAATTTTCTTTTTTTTTTTTTTACCTCTTCAAAACTCCAACATTGATTTTTTGTTTCTTTTTTTACCTCTTCAAAACTCCAACTTTTTTTTTTTTTTACCTCTTCAAAACTCAATTTTTTTTTTTAACCTATTAAAAACTCCTAAATTTTTTTTTTTTTTTTTTTACCTCTTCAAAACTCCAACATTGATTTTTTGTTCCTTTTTTTACCTCTTCAAAACTCCAACTTTTTTTTTTTTTTTACCTCTTCAAAACTCCACAATTTTTTTTTTTTTTACCTCTTCAAAACTCAATTTTTTTTTTTTTTTTTTTTTTTACCTCTTCAAAACTCCATTTTTTTTTTTTACCTATTCAAAACTCCTAAATTTTTTTTTTTTTTTACCTCTTCAAAACTCCACACATTTTTTTATTTATTTTTTTTACCTCTTCAAAACTCCAACTTTTTTTTTTTTTTTTTTTTACCTCTTCAAAACTCCACAAATTTTTTTATTTATTTTTTTTACCTCTTCAAAACTCCAACTTTTTTTTTTTTTTTTTTTACCTCTTCAAAACTCCAACATTGATTTTTTGTTCCTTTTTTTACCTCTTCAAAACTCCAACTTTTTTTTTTTTACCTCTTCAAAACTCCACAATTTTTTTTTTTTTTTTTTTACCTCTTCAAAACTCCAACATTGATTTTTTGTTCCTTTTTTTACCTCTTCAAAACTCCAACTTTTTTTTTTTTTTTACCTCTTCAAAACTCAATTTTTTTTTTTTTTTTTTACCTCTTCAAAACTCCTAAATTTTTTTTTTTTTTTTTTTCCTCTTCAAAACTCCACAATCTTTTTTTTTTTTACCTCTTCAAAACTCCTAAATTTTTTTTTTTTTTTACCTCTTCAAAACTCCACAATTTTTTTTTTTTTTTTTTACCTCTTCAAAACTCCACAATTTTTTTTTTTTTTTACCTATTCAAAACTCCTAAATTTTTTTTTTTTTTTTTTACCTCTTCAAAACTCCAACATTGATTTTTTGTTTCTTTTTTTACCTCTTCAAAACTCCAACTTTTTTTTTTTTTTACCTCTTCAAAACTCCAACATTGGTTTTTTTGTTCCTTTTTTTACCTCTTCAAAACTCCAACTTTTTTTTTTTTTTACCTCTTCAAAACTCAATTTTTTTTTTTTTTTTTTACCTCTTCAAAACTCAATTTTTTTTTTTTACCTATTCAAAACTCCTAATTTTTTTTTTATTTTTTTTTTTACCTCTTGAAAACTCCATTTTTTTTTTTTACCTATTCAAAACTCCTAAATTTTTTTTTTTTTTTTTTTACCTCTTCAAAACTCCAACATTGATTTTTTGTTCCTTTTTTTACCTCTTCAAAACTCAATTTTTTTTTTTTTTTTTTACCTCTTCAAAACTCCACACATTTTTTTATTTATTTTTTTTACCTCTTCAAAACTCCAACTTTTTTTTTTTTTTTTTTTACCTCTTCAAAACTCCACAAATTTATTTATTTATTTTTTTTACCTCTTCAAAACTCCAACTTTTTTTTTTTTTTTTTTTACCTCTTCAAAACTCCAACATTGATTTTTTGTTCCTTTTTTTACCTCTTCAAAACTCCAACTTTTTTTTTTTTTTACCTCTTCAAAACTCAAATTTTTTTTTTTTTTTTTACCTCTTCAAAACTCAATTTTTTTTTTTTTACCTATTAAAAACTCCTAAATTTTTTTTTTTTTTTTTTTACCTCTTCAAAACTCCAACATTGATTTTTTGTTCCTTTTTTTACCTCTTCAAAACTCCAACTTTTTTTTTTTTTTTTACCTCTTCAAAACTCCACAATTTTTTTTTTTTTTTACCTCTTCAAAACTCAACTTTTTTTTTTTTTTTTTTACCTCTTCAAAACTCCAACATTGATTTTTTGTTCCTTTTTTTACCTCTTCAAAACTCCAACTTTTTTTTTTTTTACCTCTTCAAAACTCAAATTTTTTTTTTTTTTTTTTACCTCTTCAAAACTCAATTTTTTTTTTTTTACCTATTAAAAACTCCTAAATTTTTATTTTTTTTTTTTTACCTCTTCAAAACTCCAACATTGATTTTTTGTTCCTTTTTTTACCTCTTCAAAACTCCAACTTTTTTTTTTTTTTTTTACCTCTTCAAAACTCCACAATTTTTTTTTTTTTTTACCTCTTCAAAACTCCAACATTGATTTTTTGTTCCTTTTTTTACCTCTTCAAAACTCCAACTTTTTTTTTTTTTTTACCTCTTCAAAACTCCACAATTTTTTTTTTTTTTTACCTCTTCAAAACTCAATTTTTTTTTTTTTTTTTTTTTTTACCTCTTCAAAACTCCATTTTTTTTTTTTACCTATTCAAAACTCCTAAATTTTTTTTTTTTTTTACCTCTTCAAAACTCCACAAATTTTTTTATTTATTTTTTTTACCTCTTCAAAACTCAAACTTTTTTTTTTTTTTTTTTTACCTCTTCAAAACTCCAACATTGATTTTTTGTTCCTTTTTTTACCTCTTCAAAACTCCAACTTTTTTTTTTTTACCTCTTCAAAACTCCACAATTTTTTTTTTTTTTTTTTTACCTCTTCAAAACTCCAACATTGATTTTTTGTTCCTTTTTTTACCTCTTCAAAACTCCAACTTTTTTTTTTTTTTTACCTCTTCAAAACTCAATTTTTTTTTTTTTTTTTTACCTCTTCAAAACTCCTAAATTTTTTTTTTTTTTTTTTTTCCTCTTCAAAACTCCACAATTTTTTTTTTTTTTACCTCTTCAAAACTCCACAATTTTTTTTTTTTTACCTCTTCAAAACTCCTAAATTTTTTTTTTTTTTTTTTTACCTCTTCAAAACTCCTAAATTTTTTTTTTTTTTTACCTCTTCAAAACTCCACAAATTTTTTTATTTATTTTTTTTACCTCTTCAAAACTCAAACTTTTTTTTTTTTTTTTTTTACCTCTTCAAAACTCCAACATTGATTTTTTGTTCCTTTTTTTACCTCTTCAAAACTCCAACTTTTTTTTTTTTACCTCTTCAAAACTCCACAATTTTTTTTTTTTTTTTTTTACCTCTTCAAAACTCCAACATTGATTTTTTGTTCCTTTTTTTACCTCTTCAAAACTCCAACTTTTTTTTTTTTTTTACCTCTTCAAAACTCAATTTTTTTTTTTTTTTTTACCTCTTCAAAACTCCTAAATTTTTTTTTTTTTTTTTTTCCTCTTCAAAACTCCACAATTTTTTTTTTTTTTACCTATTAAAAACTCCTAAATTTTTTTTTTTTTTTTTTTACCTCTTCAAAACTCCAACATTGATTTTTTGTTCCTTTTTTTACCTCTTCAAAACTCCAACTTTTTTTTTTTTTTTACCTCTTCAAAACTCCACAATTTTTTTTTTTTTTTACCTCTTCAAAACTCCATTTTTTTTTTTTACCTATTCAAAACTCCTAAATTTTTTTTTTTTTTTACCTCTTCAAAACTCCACACATTTTTTTATTTATTTTTTTTACCTCTTCAAAACTCCAACTTTTTTTTTTTTTTTTTTTACCTCTTCAAAACTCCACAAATTTTTTTATTTATTTTTTTTACCTCTTCAAAACTCCAACTTTTTTTTTTTTTTTTTTTACCTCTTCAAAACTCCAACATTGATTTTTTGTTCCTTTTTTTACCTCTTCAAAACTCCAACTTTTTTTTTTTTACCTCTTCAAAACTCCACAATTTTTTTTTATTTTTTTTTACCTCTTCAAAACTCCAACATTGATTTTTTGTTCCTTTTTTTACCTCTTCAAAACTCCAACTTTTTTTTTTTTTTTTACCTCTTCAAAACTCAATTTTTTTTTTTTTTTTTTACCTCTTCAAAACTCCTAAATTTTTTTTTTTTTTTTTTTTCCTCTTCAAAACTCCACAATTTTTTTTTTTTTTACCTCTTCAAAACTCCTAAATTTTTTTTTTTTTTTACCTCTTCAAAACTCCACAATTTTTTTTTTTTTTTTTTACCTCTTCAAAACTCCACAATTTTTTTTTTTTTTTTACCTATTCAAAACTCCTAAATTTTTTTTTTTTTTTTTTACCTCTTCAAAACTCCAACATTGATTTTTTGTTTCTTTTTTTACCTCTTCAAAACTCCAACTTTTTTTTTTTTTTACCTCTTCAAAACTCCAACATTGGTTTTTTGTTCCTTTTTTTACCTCTTCAAAACTCCAACTTTTTTTTTTTTTTACCTCTTCAAAACTCAATTTTTTTTTTTTTTTTTTTACCTCTTCAAAACTCAATTTTTTTTTTTTACCTATTCAAAACTCCTAATTTTTTTTTTAATTTTTTTTTTACCTCTTGAAAACTCCATTTTTTTTTACCTATTCAAAACTCCTAAATTTTTTTTTTTTTTTTTTTACCTCTTCAAAACTCCAACATTGATTTTTTGTTCCTTTTTTTACCTCTTCAAAACTCCAACTTTTTTTTTTTTTTTTACCTCTTCAAAACTCCACAATTTTTTTTTTTTTTACCTCTTCAAAACTCAATTTTTTTTTTTTTTTTTTTTTTACCTCTTCAAAACTCCATTTTTTTTTTTTTACCTATTCAAAACTCCTAAATTTTTTTTTTTTTTTACCTCTTCAAAACTCCACAAATTTTTTTATTTATTTTTTTTACCTCTTCAAAACTCAAACTTTTTTTTTTTTTTTTTTTACCTCTTCAAAACTCCAACATTGATTTTTTGTTCCTTTTTTTACCTCTTCAAAACTCCAACTTTTTTTTTTTTACCTCTTCAAAACTCCACAATTTTTTTTTTTTTTTTTTTACCTCTTCAAAACTCCAACATTGATTTTTTGTTCCTTTTTTTACCTCTTCAAAACTCCAACTTTTTTTTTTTTTTTACCTCTTCAAAACTCAATTTTTTTTTTTTTTTTTACCTCTTCAAAACTCCTAAATTTTTTTTTTTTTTTTTTTCCTCTTCAAAACTCCACAATTTTTTTTTTTTTTACCTCTTCAAAACTCCTAAATTTTTTTTTTTTTTTACCTCTTCAAAACTCCACAATTTTTTTTTTTTTTTTTTTACCTCTTCAAAACTCCACAATTTTTTTTTTTTTTTTTACCTATTCAAAACTCCTAAATTTTTTTTTTTTTTTTTTTACCTCTTCAAAACTCCAACATTGATTTTTTGTTTCTTTTTTTACCTCTTCAAAACTCCAACTTTTTTTTTTTTTTACCTCTTCAAAACTCAAATTTTTTTTTTAACCTATTAAAAACTCCTAAATTTTTTTTTTTTTTTTTTTACCTCTTCAAAACTCCAACATTGATTTTTTGTTCCTTTTTTTACCTCTTCAAAACTCCAACTTTTTTTTTTTTTTTACCTCTTCAAAACTCCACAATTTTTTTTTTTTTTTACCTCTTCAAAACTCCATTTTTTTTTTTTACCTATTCAAAACTCCTAAATTTTTTTTTTTTTTTACCTCTTCAAAACTCCACACATTTTTTTATTTATTTTTTTTACCTCTTCAAAACTCCAACTTTTTTTTTTTTTTTTTTTACCTCTTCAAAACTCCACAAATTTTTTTATTTATTTTTTTTACCTCTTCAAAACTCCAACTTTTTTTTTTTTTTTTTTTACCTCTTCAAAACTCCAACATTGATTTTTTGTTCCTTTTTTTACCTCTTCAAAACTCCAACTTTTTTTTTTTTACCTCTTCAAAACTCCACAATTTTTTTTTATTTTTTTTTACCTCTTCAAAACTCCAACATTGATTTTTTGTTCCTTTTTTTACCTCTTCAAAACTCCAACTTTTTTTTTTTTTTTTACCTCTTCAAAACTCAATTTTTTTTTTTTTTTTTTACCTCTTCAAAACTCCTAAATTTTTTTTTTTTTTTTTTTCCTCTTCAAAACTCCACAATTTTTTTTTTTTTTACCTCTTCAAAACTCCTAAATTTTTTTTTTTTTTTACCTCTTCAAAACTCCACAATTTTTTTTTTTTTTTTTTACCTCTTCAAAACTCCACAATTTTTTTTTTTTTTTTACCTATTCAAAACTCCTAAATTTTTTTTTTTTTTTTTTTACCTCTTCAAAACTCCAACATTGATTTTTTGTTTCTTTTTTTACCTCTTCAAAACTCCAACTTTTTTTTTTTTTTACCTCTTCAAAACTCCAACATTGGTTTTTTGTTCCTTTTTTTACCTCTTCAAAACTCCAACTTTTTTTTTTTTTTACCTCTTCAAAACTCAATTTTTTTTTTTTTTTTTTTACCTCTTCAAAACTCAATTTTTTTTTTTTACCTATTCAAAACTCCTAATTTTTTTTTTAATTTTTTTTTTACCTCTTGAAAACTCCATTTTTTTTTACCTATTCAAAACTCCTAAATTTTTTTTTTTTTTTTTTTACCTCTTCAAAACTCCAACATTGATTTTTTGTTCCTTTTTTTACCTCTTCAAAACTCCAACTTTTTTTTTTTTTTACCTCTTCAAAACTCAATTTTTTTTTTTTTTTTTACCTCTTCAAAACTCCACACATTTTTTATTTATTTTTTTTACCTCTTCAAAACTCCAACTTTTTTTTTTTTTTTTTTTACCTCTTCAAAACTCCAACATTGATTTTTTGTTCCTTTTTTTACCTCTTCAAAACTCCAACTTTTTTTTTTTTTTACCTCTTCAAAACTCAATTTTTTTTTTTTTTTTTACCTCTTCAAAACTCCACACATTTTTTTATTTATTTTTTTTACCTCTTCAAAACTCCAACTTTTTTTTTTTTTTTTTTTACCTCTTCAAAACTCCAACATTGATTTTTTGTTCCTTTTTTTACCTCTTCAAAACTCCAACTTTTTTTTTTTTTTACCTCTTCAAAACTCAAATTTTTTTTTTTTTTTTTACCTCTTCAAAACTCAATTTTTTTTTTTTTACCTATTAAAAACTCCTAATTTTTTTTTTTTTTTTTTTTACCTCTTCAAAACTCCAACATTGATTTTTTGTTCCTTTTTTTACCTCTTCAAAACTCCAACTTTTTTTTTTTTTTTTACCTCTTCAAAACTCCTAACTTTTTTTTTTTTTTTTACCTCTTCAAAACTCCACAATTTTTTTTTTTTTTTTTTTACCTCTTCAAAACTCCAACATTGATTTTTTGTTCCTTTTTTTACCTCTTCAAAACTCCAACTTTTTTTTTTTTTTTTACCTCTTCAAAACTCAATTTTTTTAATTTTTTTTTACCTCTTCAAAACTCCTAAATTTTTTTTTTTTTTTTTTTTTACCTCTTCAAAACTCCACAATTTTTTTTTTTTGTTTTACCTCTTCAAAACTCCTAAATTTTTTTTTTTTTTTTACCTCTTCAAAACTCCACAATTTTTTTTTTTTTTTTTACCTCTTCAAAACTCCACAATTTTTTTTTTTTTTTTTACCTATTCAAAACTCCTAAATTTTTTTTTTTTTTTTTTTACCTCTTCAAAACTCCAACATTGATTTTTTGTTCCTTTTTTTACCTCTTCAAAACTCCAACTTTTTTTTTTTTTTACCTCTTCAAAACTCATTTTTTTTTTTTTTTTTACCTCTTCAAAACTCCTAAATTTTTTTTTTTTTTTTTTTCCTCTTCAAAACTCCACAATTTTTTTTTTTTTTACCTCTTCAAAACTCCTAAATTTTTTTTTTTTTTTACCTCTTCAAAACTCCAACATTGATTTTTTGTTCCTTTTTTTACCTCTTCAAAACTCTTTTTTTTTTTTTTTTTTACCTCTTCAAAACTCCAACATTGGTTTTTTGTTCCTTTTTTTACCTCTTCAAAACTCCAACTTTTTTTTTTTTTTACCTCTTCAAAACTCAATTTTTTTTTTTTTTTTTTTACCTCTTCAAAACTCAATTTTTTTTTTTTACCTATTCAAAACTCCTAAATTTTTTTTTTTTTTTTTTTACCTCTTCAAAACTCCAACATTGATTTTTTGTTCCTTTTTTTACCTCTTCAAAACTCCAACTTTTTTTTTTTTTTACCTCTTCAAAACTCAAATTTTTTTTTTTTTTTTTTACCTCTTCAAAACTCAATTTTTTTTTTTTTACCTATTAAAAACTCCTAAATTTTTTTTTTTTTTTTTTTACCTCTTCAAAACTCCAACATTGATTTTTTGTTCCTTTTTTTACCTCTTCAAAACTCCAACTTTTTTTTTTTTTTTTACCTCTTCAAAACTCCACAATTTTTTTTTTTTTTTACCTCTTCAAAACTCCAACATTGATTTTTTGTTCCTTTTTTTACCTCTTCAAAACTCCAACTTTTTTTTTTTTTTTACCTCTTCAAAACTCCACAATTTTTTTTTTTTTTACCTCTTCAAAACTCAATTTTTTTTTTTTTTTTTTTTTTACCTCTTCAAAACTCCATTTTTTTTTTTACCTATTCAAAACTCCTAAATTTTTTTTTTTTTTACCTCTTCAAAACTCCACAAATTTTTTTATTTATTTTTTTTACCTCTTCAAAACTCCAACTTTTTTTTTTTTTTTTTTACCTCTTCAAAACTCCAACATTGATTTTTTGTTCCTTTTTTTACCTCTTCAAAACTCCAACTTTTTTTTTTTTACCTCTTCAAAACTCCACAATTTTTTTTTTTTTTTTTTACCTCTTCAAAACTCCAACATTGATTTTTTGTTCCTTTTTTTACCTCTTCAAAACTCCAACTTTTTTTTTTTTTTTACCTCTTCAAAACTCAATTTTTTTTTTTTTTTTTACCTCTTCAAAACTCCTAAATTTTTTTTTTTTTTTTTTCCTCTTCAAAACTCCACAATTTTTTTTTTTTTACCTCTTCAAAACTCCTAAATTTTTTTTTTTTTTTACCTCTTCAAAACTCCACAATTTTTTTTTTTTTTTTTACCTCTTCAAAACTCCACAATTTTTTTTTTTTTTTTTACCTATTCAAAACTCCTAAATTTTTTTTTTTTTTTTTTACCTCTTCAAAACTCCAACATTGATTTTTTGTTTCTTTTTTTACCTCTTCAAAACTCCAACTTTTTTTTTTTTTTACCTCTTCAAAACTCAAATTTTTTTTTTAACCTATTAAAAACTCCTAAATTTTTTTTATTTTTTTTTTACCTCTTCAAAACTCCAACATTGATTTTTTGTTCCTTTTTTTACCTCTTCAAAACTCCAACTTTTTTTTTTTTTTTACCTCTTCAAAACTCCACAATTTTTTTTTTTTTTTACCTCTTCAAAACTCCATTTTTTTTTTTTACCTATTCAAAACTCCTAAATTTTTTTTTTTTTTTACCTCTTCAAAACTCCACACATTTTTTTATTTATTTTTTTTACCTCTTCAAAACTCCAACTTTTTTTTTTTTTTTTTTACCTCTTCAAAACTCCACAAATTTTTTTATTTATTTTTTTTACCTCTTCAAAACTCCAACTTTTTTTTTTTTTTTTTTTTACCTCTTCAAAACTCCAACATTGATTTTTTGTTCCTTTTTTTACCTCTTCAAAACTCCAACTTTTTTTTTTTTACCTCTTCAAAACTCCACAATTTTTTTTTATTTTTTTTACCTCTTCAAAACTCCAACATTGATTTTTTGTTCCTTTTTTTACCTCTTCAAAACTCCAACTTTTTTTTTTTTTTTTACCTCTTCAAAACTCAATTTTTTTTTTTTTTTTTACCTCTTCAAAACTCCTAAATTTTTTTTTTTTTTTTTTTACCTCTTCAAAACTCCAACATTGATTTTTTGTTCCTTTTTTTACCTCTTCAAAACTCCAACTTTTTTTTTTTTTTACCTCTTCAAAACTCAATTTTTTTTTTTTTTTTTTACCTCTTCAAAACTCCACACATTTTTTTATTTATTTTTTTTACCTCTTCAAAACTCCAACTTTTTTTTTTTTTTTTTTTACCTCTTCAAAACTCCAACATTGATTTTTTGTTCCTTTTTTTACCTCTTCAAAACTCCAACTTTTTTTTTTTTTTACCTCTTCAAAACTCAATTTTTTTTTTTTTTTTTACCTCTTCAAAACTCCACACATTTTTTTATTTATTTTTTTACCTCTTCAAAACTCCAACTTTTTTTTTTTTTTTTTTACCTCTTCAAAACTCCAACATTGATTTTTTGTTCCTTTTTTTACCTCTTCAAAACTCCAACTTTTTTTTTTTTTTACCTCTTCAAAACTCAAATTTTTTTTTTTTTTTTTTACCTCTTCAAAACTCAATTTTTTTTTTTTTACCTATTAAAAACTCCTAATTTTTTTTTTTTTTTTTTTTACCTCTTCAAAACTCCAACATTGATTTTTTGTTCCTTTTTTTACCTCTTCAAAACTCCAACTTTTTTTTTTTTTTTACCTCTTCAAAACTCCTAACTTTTTTTTTTTTTTTTACCTCTTCAAAACTCCACAATTTTTTTTTTTTTTTTTTTACCTCTTCAAAACTCCAACATTGATTTTTTGTTCCTTTTTTTACCTCTTCAAAACTCCAACTTTTTTTTTTTTTTTTACCTCTTCAAAACTCAATTTTTTTAATTTTTTTTTACCTCTTCAAAACTCCTAAATTTTTTTTATTTTTTTTTTTACCTCTTCAAAACTCCACAATTTTTTTTTTTGTTTTACCTCTTCAAAACTCCTAAATTTTTTTTTTTTTTTTACCTCTTCAAAACTCCACAATTTTTTTTTTTTTTTTTACCTCTTCAAAACTCCACAATTTTTTTTTTTTTTTTTTACCTATTCAAAACTCCTAAATTTTTTTTTTTTTTTTTTTACCTCTTCAAAACTCCAACATTGATTTTTTGTTCCTTTTTTTACCTCTTCAAAACTCCAACTTTTTTTTTTTTTTTACCTCTTCAAAACTCATTTTTTTTTTTTTTTTTACCTCTTCAAAACTCCTAAATTTTTTTTTTTTTTTTTTCCTCTTCAAAACTCCACAATTTTTTTTTTTTTTTACCTCTTCAAAACTCCTAAATTTTTTTTTTTTTTTACCTCTTCAAAACTCCAACATTGATTTTTTGTTCCTTTTTTTACCTCTTCAAAACTCATTTTTTTTTTTTTTTTACCTCTTCAAAACTCCAACATTGGTTTTTTGTTCCTTTTTTTACCTCTTCAAAACTCCAACTTTTTTTTTTTTTTACCTCTTCAAAACTCAATTTTTTTTTTTTTTTTTTACCTCTTCAAAACTCAATTTTTTTTTTTTACCTATTCAAAACTCCTAAATTTTTTTTTTTTTTTTTTTACCTCTTCAAAACTCCAACATTGATTTTTTGTTCCTTTTTTTACCTCTTCAAAACTCCAACTTTTTTTTTTTTTTACTTCTTCAAAACTCAATTTTTTTTTAATTTTTTTTTTACCTCTTCAAAACTCCATTTTTTTTTTTTACCTATTCAAAACTCCTAAATTTTTTTTTTTTTTTTTTACCTCTTCAAAACTCCAACATTGATTTTTTGTTCCTTTTTTTACCTCTTCAAAACTCCAACTTTTTTTTTTTTTTACCTCTTCAAAACTCCAACTTTTTTTTTTTTTTTTTTTACCTCTTCAAAACTCCAACTTTTTTTTTTTTTTTTTTTACCTCTTCAAAACTCCAACATTGATTTTTTGTTCCTTTTTTTACCTCTTCAAAACTCCAACTTCTTTTTTTTTTTACCTCTTCAAAACTCAAATTTTTTTTTTTTTTTTTTACCTCTTCAAAACTCAATTTTTTTTTTTTACCTATTAAAAACTCCTAAATTTTTTTTTTTTTTTTTTTACCTCTTCAAAACTCCAACATTGATTTTTTGTTCCTTTTTTTACCTCTTCAAAACTCCAACTTTTTTTTTTTTTTTACCTCTTCAAAACTCCACAATTTTTTTTTTTTTTACCTCTTCAAAACTCAATTTTTTTTTTTTTTTTTTTTTTACCTCTTCAAAACTCCATTTTTTTTTTTTACCTATTCAAAACTCCTAAATTTTTTTTTTTTTTTACCTCTTCAAAACTCCACACATTTTTTTATTTATTTTTTTTACCTCTTCAAAACTCCAACTTTTTTTTTTTTTTTTTTACCTCTTCAAAACTCCACAATTTTTTTTATTTATTTTTTTTACCTCTTCAAAACTCCAACTTTTTTTTTTTTTTTTTTTACCTCTTCAAAACTCCAACATTGATTTTTTGTTCCTTTTTTTACCTCTTCAAAACTCCAACTTTTTTTTTTTTACCTCTTCAAAACTCCACAATTTTTTTTTTTTTTTTTTTACCTCTTCAAAACTCCAACATTGATTTTTTGCTCCTTTTTTTACCTCTTCAAAACTCCAACTTTTTTTTTTTTTTTTACCTCTTCAAAACTCAATTTTTTTTTTTTACCTATTAAAAAATCCTAAATTTTTTTTTTTTTTTTTTACCTCTTCAAAACTCCAACATTGATTTTTTGTTCCTTTTTTTACCTCTTCAAAACTCCAACTTTTTTTTTTTTTTTACCTCTTCAAAACTCCACAATTTTTTTTTTTTTTTACCTCTTCAAAACTCAATTTTTTTTTTTTTTTTTTTTTACCTCTTCAAAACTCCATTTTTTTTTTTTACCTATTCAAAACTCCTAAATTTTTTTTTTTTTTTTACCTCTTCAAAACTCCACACATTTTTTTATTTATTTTTTTTTACCTCTTCAAAACTCCAACTTTTTTTTTTTTTTTTTTTACCTCTTCAAAACTCCAACATTGATTTTTTGTTCCTTTTTTTACCTCTTCAAAACTCCAACTTTTTTTTTTTACCTCTTCAAAACTCCACAATTTTTTTTTTTTTTTTTTTACCTCTTCAAAACTCCAACATTGATTTTTTGTTCCTTTTTTTACCTCTTCAAAACTCCAACTTTTTTTTTTTTTTTTACCTCTTCAAAACTCAATTTTTTTTTTTTACCTATTAAAAAATCCTAAATTTTTTTTTTTTTTTTTTTTACCTCTTCAAAACTCCAACATTGATTTTTTGTTCCTTTTTTTACCTCTTCAAAACTCCAACATTGATTTTTTGTTCCTTTTTTTACCTCTTCAAAACTCCAACTTTTTTTTTTTTTTTACCTCTTCAAAACTCAATTTTTTTTTTTACCTATTAAAAAATCCTAAATTTTTTTTTTTTTTTTTTTACCTCTTCAAAACTCCAACATTGATTTTTGTTCCTTTTTTACCTCTTCAAAACCCAACTTTTTTTTTTTTTTTACCTCTTCAAAACTCCACAATTTTTTTTTTTTTTACCTCTTCAAAACTCAATTTTTTTTTTTTTTTTTTTTACCTCTTCAAAACTCCATTTTTTTTTTTACCTATTCAAAACTCCTAAATTTTTTTTTTTTTTTACCTCTTCAAAACTCCACAAATTTTTTTATTTATTTTTTTTTACCTCTTCAAAACTCCAACTTTTTTTTTTTTTTTTTTACCTCTTCAAAACTCCACAATTTTTTTTTTTTTTTACCTCTTCAAAACTCCAACATTGATTTTTTGTTCCTTTTTTACCTCTTCAAAACTCCAACTTTTTTTTTTTTACCTCTTCAAAACTCAATTTTTTTTTTTTTTTACCTCTTCAAAACTCCTAAATTTTTTTTTTTTTTTTTACCTCTTCAAAACTCCACAATTTTTTTTTTTTTTACCTCTTCAAAACTCAATTTTTTTTTTTTTTTTTTACCTCTTCAAAACTCCATTTTTTTTTTTACCTATTCAAAACTCCTAAATTTTTTTTTTTTTACCTCTTCAAAACTCCACAAATTTTTTTATTATTTTTTTACCTCTTCAAAACTCCAACTTTTTTTTTTTTTTTTTTACCTCTTCAAAACTCCAACATTGATTTTTGTTCCTTTTTTTACCTCTTCAAAACTCCAACTTTTTTTTTTTACCTATTAAAAAATCCTAAATTTTTTTTTTTTTTTTTTTTTACCTCTTCAAAACTCCAACATTGATTTTTTGTTCCTTTTTTTACCTCTTCAAAACTCCAACTTTTTTTTTTTTTTTTACCTCTTCAAAACTCCACAATTTTTTTTTTTTTTTACCTCTTCAAAACTCAATTTTTTTTTTTTTTTTTTTTTACCTCTTCAAACTCCATTTTTTTTTTTTACCTATTCAAAACTCCTAAATTTTTTTTTTTTTTTTACCTCTTCAAAACTCCACAAATTTTTTTATTTATTTTTTTACCTCTTCAAAACTCCAACTTTTTTTTTTTTTTTTTTTACCTCTTCAAAACTCCAACATTGATTTTTTGTTCCTTTTTTTACCTCTTCAAAACTCCAACTTTTTTTTTTTACCTCTTCAAAACTCCACAATTTTTTTTTTTTTTTTTTACCTCTTCAAAACTCCAACATTGATTTTTTGTTCCTTTTTTTACCTCTTCAAAACTCCAACTTTTTTTTTTTTTTTACCTCTTCAAAACTCAATTTTTTTTTTTTTTTTTACCTCTTCAAAACTCCTAAATTTTTTTTTTTTTTTTTTACCTCTTCAAAACTCCACAATTTTTTTTTTTTTTTTACCTCTTCAAAACTCAATTTTTTTTTTTTTTTTTTTTTACCTCTTCAAAACTCCATTTTTTTTTTTTACCTATTCAAAACTCCTAAATTTTTTTTTTTTTTTACCTCTTCAAAACTCCACAAATTTTTTATTTATTTTTTTTACCTCTTCAAAACTCCAACTTTTTTTTTTTTTTTTTTACCTCTTCAAAACTCCAACATTGATTTTTTGTTCCTTTTTTACCTCTTCAAAACTCCAACTTTTTTTTTTTACCTCTTCAAAACTCCACAATTTTTTTTTTTTTTTTTTACCTCTTCAAAACTCCAACATTGATTTTTTGTTCCTTTTTTTACCTCTTCAAAACTCCAACTTTTTTTTTTTTTTTTACCTCTTCAAAACTCAATTTTTTTTTTTTTTTTACCTCTTCAAAACTCCTAAATTTTTTTTTTTTTTTTTTTCCTCTTCAAAACTCCACAATTTTTTTTTTTTTTACCTCTTCAAAACTCCTAAATTTTTTTTTTTTTTTACCTCTTCAAAACTCCACAATTTTTTTTTTTTTTTTTTACCTCTTCAAAACTCCACAATTTTTTTTTTTTTTTACCTATTCAAAACTCCTAAATTTTCTTTTTTTTTTTTTACCTCTTCAAAACTCCAACATTGATTTTTTGTTCTTTTTTTACCTCTTCAAAAACTCCAACTTTTTTTTTTTTTTACCTCTTCAAAACTCAATTTTTTTTTTAACCTATTTAAAAACTCCTAAATTTTTTTTTTTTTTTTTACCTCTTCAAAACTCCAACATTGATTTTTTGTTCCTTTTTTTACCTCTTCAAAACTCCAACTTTTTTTTTTTTTTACCTCTTCAAAACTCCACAATTTTTTTTTTTTTACCTCTTCAAAACTCAATTTTTTTTTTTTTTTTTTTTACCTCTTCAAAACTCCATTTTTTTTTTTTACCTATTCAAAACTCCTAAATTTTTTTTTTTTTTACCTCTTCAAAACTCCACACATTTTTTATTTATTTTTTTACCTCTTCAAAACTCCAACTTTTTTTTTTTTTTTTTTACCTCTTCAAAACTCCACAAATTTTTTTATTTATTTTTTTTACCTCTTCAAAACTCCAACTTTTTTTTTTTTTTTTACCTCTTCAAAACTCCAACATTGATTTTTTGTTCCTTTTTTTACCTCTTCAAAACTCCAACTTTTTTTTTTTTACCTCTTCAAAACTCCATTTTTTTTTTTTACCTATTCAAAACTCCTAAATTTTTTTTTTTTTTACCTCTTCAAAACTCCACACATTTTTTTATTTATTTTTTTTACCTCTTCAAAACTCCAACTTTTTTTTTTTTTTTTTTACCTCTTCAAAACTCCACAATTTTTTTTATTTATTTTTTTTACCTCTTCAAAACTCCAACTTTTTTTTTTTTTTTTTTTACCTCTTCAAAACTCCAACATTGATTTTTTGTTCCTTTTTTTACCTCTTCAAAACTCCAACTTTTTTTTTTTTACCTCTTCAAAACTCCACAATTTTTTTTTTTTTTTTTTTACCTCTTCAAAACTCCAACATTGATTTTTTGTTCCTTTTTTTACCTCTTCAAAACTCCAACTTTTTTTTTTTTTTTTACCTCTTCAAAACTCAATTTTTTTTTTTTTTTTTACCTCTTCAAAACTCCTAAATTTTTTTTTTTTTTTTTTCCTCTTCAAAACTCCACAATCTTTTTTTTTTTTACCTCTTCAAAACTCCTAAATTTTTTTTTTTTTTTACCTCTTCAAAACTCCACAATTTTTTTTTTTTTTTTTTACCTCTTCAAAACTCCACAATTTTTTTTTTTTTTTACCTATTCAAAACTCCTAAATTTTTTTTTTTTTTTTTACCTCTTCAAAACTCCAACATTGATTTTTTGTTTCTTTTTTTACCTCTTCAAAACTCCAACTTTTTTTTTTTTTTACCTCTTCAAAACTCCAACATTGGTTTTTTGTTCCTTTTTTTACCTCTTCAAAACTCCAACTTTTTTTTTTTTTTACCTCTTCAAAACTCAATTTTTTTTTTTTTTTTTTACCTCTTCAAAACTCAATTTTTTTTTTTACCTATTCAAAACTCCTAATTTTTTTTTTTTTTTTTTTTTTACCTCTTGAAAACTCCATTTTTTTTTTTTACCTATTCAAAACTCCTAAATTTTTTTTTTTTTTTTTACCTCTTCAAAACTCCAACATTGATTTTTTGTTCCTTTTTTTACCTCTTCAAAACTCAATTTTTTTTTTTTTTTTTTACCTCTTCAAAACTCCACACATTTTTTTATTTATTTTTTTTACCTCTTCAAAACTCCAACTTTTTTTTTTTTTTTTTTTACCTCTTCAAAACTCCACAAATTTATTTATTTATTTTTTTTACCTCTTCAAAACTCCAACTTTTTTTTTTTTTTTTTTACCTCTTCAAAACTCCAACATTGATTTTTTTGTTCCTTTTTTACCTCTTCAAAACTCCAACTTTTTTTTTTTTTTACCTCTTCAAAACTCAAATTTTTTTTTTTTTTTTTACCTCTTCAAAACTCAATTTTTTTTTTTTACCTATTAAAAACTCCTAAATTTTTTTTTTTTTTTTTTTACCTCTTCAAAACTCCAACATTGATTTTTTGTTCCTTTTTTTACCTCTTCAAAACTCCAACTTTTTTTTTTTTTTTTTACCTCTTCAAAACTCCACAATTTTTTTTTTTTTTTACCTCTTCAAAACTCAACTTTTTTTTTTTTTTTTTTACCTCTTCAAAACTCCAACATTGATTTTTTGTTCCTTTTTTTACCTCTTCAAAACTCCAACTTTTTTTTTTTTTTACCTCTTCAAAACTCAAATTTTTTTTTTTTTTTTTTACCTCTTCAAAACTCAATTTTTTTTTTTTACCTATTAAAAACTCCTAAATTTTTATTTTTTTTTTTTTACCTCTTCAAAACTCCAACATTGATTTTTTGTTCCTTTTTTTACCTCTTCAAAACTCCAACTTTTTTTTTTTTTTTACCTCTTCAAAACTCCACAATTTTTTTTTTTTTTTTACCTCTTCAAAACTCCAACATTGATTTTTTGTTCCTTTTTTTACCTCTTCAAAACTCCAACTTTTTTTTTTTTTTTACCTCTTCAAAACTCCACAATTTTTTTTTTTTTTTACCTCTTCAAAACTCAATTTTTTTTTTTTTTTTTTTTTTACCTCTTCAAAACTCCATTTTTTTTTTTTACCTATTCAAAACTCCTAAATTTTTTTTTTTTTTTACCTCTTCAAAACTCCACAAATTTTTTTATTTATTTTTTTTACCTCTTCAAAACTCAAACTTTTTTTTTTTTTTTTTTTACCTCTTCAAAACTCCAACATTGATTTTTTGTTCCTTTTTTTACCTCTTCAAAACTCCAACTTTTTTTTTTTTA
>NW_028258614.1:0-2500 GCF_982586985.1 Callionymus lyra
GTGTGTGTTTGTGGATGACTTGTGTGTTTGTGAATGACTTGTGTGTGTGTGTGTGTGTGTGTGTGTGTGTGTGTGTGAGTGTGTGTGAGTGTGTGTGTATGTGTGTGTGTGTGTGTGTGTGTGTGTGTGTGTGTGTGTGTGAGTGTGTGTGTGTGTGTGTGTGTGTGTGTGTGTGTGTGTGAGTGTGTGTGTGTGTGTGTGTGTGTGTGTGTGTGTGTGTGTGAGTGTGTGTGTGTGTGTGTGTGTGAGAGTGTGTATGTGTGTGTGTGTGTGTGTGTGTGTGTGTGTGTGTGTGTGTGTGTGTGTGTGTGTGTGTGTGTGTGTGTGTGTGTGTGTGTGATGAATCTCTCATTCTGACAAGAGGCCAGCAGCAGCAAATGTCCTTGTGGGTGAGACACACTGGAACACACACTCTTAATTATGCACATACACACACACTCACAGACACACACACTAGTAAACAATAATGATTAACTAGTAACTAACTATTAATACATTCATCACAGGATCATTGACCAGCATCGTCAGCTTGTGTGTGTGTGTGTATTTGTGTGTGTATTTGTGTATGTGTGTGTGTGCTAACTGCTAACTGCTAACTGCTAATAGCATAATTTACTTATTTGATTGAGGATGTTTTTGAGATGAGACGTTGTGTGATTGTGTGATTGTGTGATTGTGTGATTGTGTGATTGTGTGCTTGTGTGATTGTGTGATTGTGTGATTGTGTGATTGTGTGCTTGTGTGATTGTGTGATTGTGTGATTGTGTGCTTGTGTGATTGTGTGATTGTGTGATTGTGTGCTTGTGTGATTGTGTGATTGTGTGCTTGTGTGATTGTGTGATTGTGTGCTTGTGTGATTGTGTGCTTGTGTGATTGTGTGCCTGTGTGATTGTGTGCTTGTGTGATTGTGTGCTTGTGTGATTGTGTGCTTGTGTGATTGTGTGCTTGAGTGCTTGTGTGATTTTGTGCCTGTGTGATTGTGTGATTGTGTGCTTGTGTGATTGTGTGATTGTGTGATTGTGTGCTTGTGTGATTGTGTGATAGTATGACTGTGTGCTTGTGTGATTGTGTGATTGTATGATTGTGTGCTTGTGTGCTTGTGTGCTTGTGTGCTTGTGTGCTTGTGTGCTTGTGTGATTGTGTGATTGTGTGCTTGTGTGATTGTGTGATTGTGTGCTTGTGTGATTGTGTGCTTGTGTGCTTGTGTGATTGTGTGCTTGTGTGCTTGTGTGCTTGTGTGCTTGTGTGATTGTGTGCTTGTGTGCTTGTGTGATTGTGTGCTTGTGTGATTGTGTGCTTGTGTGCTTGTGTGCTTGTGTGCTTGTGTGATTGTGTGCTTGTGTGATTGTGTGCTTGTGTGATTGTGTGCCTGTGTGATTGTATGCTTGTGTGATTGTGTGATTGTGTGCTTGTGTGATTGTGTGATAGTATGACTGTGTGCTTGTGTGATTGTGTGATTGTATGATTGTGTGCTTGTGTGCTTGTGTGATTGTGTGATTGTGTGCTTGTGTGATTGTGTGCTTGTGTGATTGTGTGCTTGTGTGATTGTGTGCTTGTGTGATTGTGTGCTTGTGTGATTGTGTGCTTGTTTGCTTGTGTGATTGTGTGCTTGTGTGATAGTATGACTGTGTGCTTGTGTGCTTGTGTGATTGTGTGATTGTGTGATTGTTTGCTTGTGTGCTTGTGTGATTGTGTGCTTGTGTGCTTGTGTGATTGTGTGATTGTGTGCTTGTGTGCTTGTGTGCTTGTGTGATTGTGTGATTGTGTGCTTGTGTGATTGTGTGATTGTGTGCTTGTGTGATTGTGTGATTGTGTGCTTGTGTGCTTGTGTGCTTGTGTGATTGTGTGATTGTGTGCTTGTGTGCTTGTGTGCTTGTGTGATTGTGTGATTGTGTGCTTGTGTGATTGTGTGATTGTGTGCCTGTGTGATTGTGTGATTGTGTGCTTGTGTGATTGTGTGATTGTGTGCTTGTGTGCTTGTGTGATTGTGTGATTGTGTGCTTGTGTCATTGTGTGCTTGTGTGATTGTGTGCCTGTGTGATTGTGTGATTGTGTGCTTGTGTGAATGTGTGATAGTATGACTGTGTGCTTGTGTGATTGTGTGATTGTATGATTGTGTGCTTGTGTGCTTGTGTGATTGTGTGCTTGTGTGATTGTGTGCTTGTGTGCTTGTGTGCTTGTGTGATTGTGTGCTTGTGTGATTGTGTGCTTGTGTGCTTGTGTGCTTGTGTGATTGTGTGCTTGTGTGCTTGCGTGATTGTGTGCTTGTGTGCTTGTGTGATTGTGTGCTTGTGTGATTGTGTGCTTGTGTGCTTGTGTGCTTGTGTGCTTGTGTGATTGTGTGATTGTGTGATTGTGTGATTGTGTGCTTGTGTGATTGTGTGATTGTGTGATTGTGTGCTTGTGTGATTGTGTGCTTGTGTGATTGTGTGATTGTATGATTGTGTGCTTGTGTGCTTGTGTGCTTGTGTGATTGTGTGATTGTGTGATTGTGTGCTTG
>NW_028258614.1:7500-10000 GCF_982586985.1 Callionymus lyra
TTGTTCAGAAGATACAAGTTCCTGAAGTCAGTTGTGGTCGTTGACATGTGTAAGTGTAACAATCTGTGTCACATGAACACGTGATGATCATTACCATGTTACACTTTATAAAGTTGCTCTGAAATCTGGACGAACAAAAGGTTACGAGAGTGGACGTAATAAGCTTCACTTCATCTTAATAATGACGTCTTCATCTCATCTTCACCGTCCAACAATATTCCTTTGGATTCCAGCAGATGATGAAAGTTCAGAAAATATCGGTGATCACATGACACACATTACAACATGACACACGTGATCACATGACACACATTACAACATGACACACGTGATCACATGACACACGTGATCACATGACACACATTACAACATGACACACGTGATCACATGACACACGTGATCACATGACACACATTACAACATGACACACGTGATCACATGACACACATTACAACATGACACACGTGATCACATGACACACATTACAACATGACACACGTGATCACATGACACACATTACAACATGACACACGTGATCACATGACACACGTGATCACATGACACACATTACAACATGACACACGTGATCACATGACACACATTACAACATGACACACGTGATCACATGACACACATTACAACATGACACACGTGATCACATGACACACATTACAACATGACACACGTGATCACATGACACACATTACAACATGACACACGTGATCACATGACACACGTGATCACATGACACACATTACAACATGACACACGTGATCACATGACACACATGATCACATGACACACATTACAACATGACACACGTGATCACATGACACACATTACAACATGACACACGTGATCACATGACACACATTACAACATGACACACGTGATCACATGACACACATTACAACATGACACACGTGATCACATGACACACGTGATCACATGACACACATTACAACATGACACACGTGATCACATGACACACGTGATCACATGACACACATTACAACATGACACACGTGATCACATGACACATATTACAACATGACACACGTGATCACATGACACACATTACAACATGACACACGTGATCACATGACACACATTACAACATGACACACGTGATCACATGACACACGTGATCACATGACACACATTACAACATGACACACGTGATCACATGACACACGTGATCACATGACACACATTACAACATGACACACGTGATCACATGACACACATTACAACATGACACACGTGATCACATGACACACATTACAACATGACACACGTGATCACATGACACACATTACAACATGACACACGTGATCACATGACACACATTACAACATGACACATGTGATCACATGACACACGTGATCACATGACACACATTACAACATGACACATGTGATCAGATGACACACATGATCACATGACACACATTACAACATGACAGACGTGATCACATGACACACGTGATCACATGACACACATGATCACATGACACACGTGATCACATGACATACATGACACACGTGATCACATGACACACGTGACAACATAACACACGTGATCACATGACACGCGTGATCACATGACACACATTACAACATGACACATGTGATCAGATGACACACATGATCACATGACACACATTACAACATGACACACGTGATCACATGACACACGTGATCACATGACACACATGATCACATGACACACGTGATCACATGACACACATGACACACGTGATCACATGACACACGTGATCACATGACACACATGACACACGTGATCACATGACACACGTGATCACATGACACACGTGACAACATAACACACGTGATCACATGACACACATTACAACATGACAAGTGTGATCACATGACACACATTACAACATGACACACGTGATCACATGACACACATTACAACATGACACACGTGATCACATGACACACATTACAACATGACACACGTGATCACATGACACACATTACAACATGACACACGTGATCACATGACACACATTACAACATGACACATGTGATCAGATGACACACATGATCACATGACACACATTACAACATGACACACGTGATCACATGACACACGTGATCACATGACACACGTGACAACATAACACACGTGATCACATGACACACGTGATCACATGACACACGTGATCAAATGACACACGTGACAACATAACACACGTGATCACATGACACACGTGATCACATGACACACCTGATCACATGACACACGTGACAACATAACACATGTGATCACATGACACACGTGATCACATAACACACGTGATCACATGACACACATGATCACATGACACACATTATCACATGACACACATTATCACATGACACATATGATCACATGTCACACATGACCACATGACTCACGTGATCACATGGCACGTGACAAACATGATCACATGACACAAATAATCACATGACACATGATCACATGACAC
>NW_028258614.1:25000-42500 GCF_982586985.1 Callionymus lyra
TTTGTTCGCCTTATTCCTGGAGCATCCGTGAACATCTACATTTATTTTTGGACCAACATCCTCCGGAGTCGAATCGGGCCGAGGACAAGTCTGGAAAACTTCCCGGTGAGTGTATTCGTCAAACTTTCCCCTCACTATGTCTCCCTCTCCCTCCTCTGTTCTTTCCTGCTCGGTGTGTCAGATGTTCAGTTACGCTCCGACCTCCTTTAGAGATAGCAGTAGCATTAGTTGTGTAAAGTGTAGCCTGTTAGCTAGACTGGAGGTGAAGCTCGTTGAACTAGAGAGCCGGTTGTGCCTGTCGAAGCTAAACCGCTAGCTAGCCAGTGTCAGGTAGACAGTGTCAGGTGGACAGTGTCAGGTAGACAGTGTCAGGTAGACAGTGTCAGGTGGACAGTGTCAGGTAGACAGTGTCAGGTAGACAGTGTCAGGTGGACAGTGTCAGGTGGACAGTGTCAGGTAGACAGTGTCAGGTAGACAGTGTCAGGTAGACAGTGTCAGGTAGACAGTGTCAGGTAGACAGTGTCAGGTAGACAGTGTCAGGTAGACAGTGTCAGGTGGACAGTGTCAGGTAGACAGTGTCAGGTAGACAGTGTCAGGTGGACAGTGTCAGGTAGACAGTGTCAGGTGGACAGTGTCAGGTAGACAGTGTCAGGTAGACAGTGTCAGGTAGACAGTGTCAGGTAGACAGTGTCAGGTGGACAGTGTCAGGTAGACAGTGTCAGGTAGACAGTGTCAGGTAGACAGTGTCAGGTAGACAGTGTCAGGTAGACAGTGTCAGGTAGACAGTGTCAGGTAGACAGTGTCAGGTAGACAGTGTCAGGTGGACAGTGTCAGGTAGACAGTGTCAGGTGGACAGTGTCAGGTGGACAGTGTCAGGTAGACAGTGTCAGGTAGACAGTGTCAGGTAGACAGTGTCAGGTAGACAGTGTCAGGTAGACAGTGTCAGGTGGACAGTGTCAGGTAGACAGTGTCAGGTAGACAGTGTCAGGTAGACAGTGTCAGGTAGACAGTGTCAGGTAGACAGTGTCAGGTGAGGGAGGAATAGTTCCCACCAAAGTCAACAGAACCATCAACCCCTTAGCGTTTCCATCAGATGTTCTCCACTCGACAAGTCACCGGTCGAGGAACCTGCTCTGTTCGTAGATGATTCCATTCTTCGGAACGTTAAACTAGCGAAGCCAGCGAGAGTCGTCTGCATTCCTGGGGCCAGAGCCAGACATTGAATCACATTTAAAGCTGCTAAAGCTAAACGTAAATACAGTAAGATAATTATTCATGTCGGCAGCAACGACATCCGATGACGTCGCTCGGAGGTCAGAGGTCACCAAGGTGAACGTTCAGTCGGTGTGTGCATTTGCACGAACAATGTCGGACTCCGTAGTTTTCTCTGGACCCAACATATGATGATATGTTTACTTCTACTCATCATTTCATGGCTGGTTGTCAGAGTGCTGCCCCGCAAACGCTTGGCTTTGTTAACAACTGGAAAACCTTCTGGGGAAAACCTGGTCTGCTTAGGAGAGACTGATCCATCCCATAATGAGCATCTCTCTTGTCTAGCAGTGTTGAGAGTTTTAGTGTAACGTGACTCAGAGCACAGATCAGAAGCATCTTCACACTCTTCTTCTCCCACAACAGCCACCCACCTCTAACCACATAGAGAGGGTCAATCTGACCCGCTTAATAAAACCAAGTAAAAATGTCAGTAGAAGATTGTTAAAGATAATCTAATTCAAATAAATCTAAATCAAATAAATACTACCATTGTAGAGGAGAATTAAGTGATTGTTGAATATCCATCCCTGTCCTCAGAAGCTGCACTAATTAATGAACTTATATCAGATAAAACCATTGACTTATTAACTTAAACCTATAGATGATTATCTTTAAATGAATCAACACCAGACACACTAACTTTAACTCATGTCAACCTTTACTAGACCACACTGTGATTTCAACTCTTTTGAAAGTATTATACTCAGTATATCTAATACTACCTTTACTAGACCACACTGTGATTTCAACTCTTTTGAAAGTATTATACTAATAATAATACTAATAATAATAATAATAATAATAATAATAATAATAATAATAATAATAATACTAATAATAATAATAATAATAATAATAATAATAATAATAATAATAATAATAATAATAATAATAATATGGTCCATGATAGCTTAGCTAACAGGTTTAACTCTATCCTGGAGTCATTTCTCTCAGTATGTTCATGAACGACTCACTGCTTTAAGCTCACATTAGATCTTGTCCAAACATACGGACTTGAAATTAAAAATGTTATTGTCTCTCCTCAGAATTCACGTCTTTCTGACCATCAATTAATAACCTTTGACTTCATTTTAAATGAGCCGAGTCTACAGAGCAGGATCTCAAAAGATGTCTGTCTGAAAGTGTCGTTACCAAGTTTATGAAATAATTCCCTCAGTGTCAGTAAAACGCCTCAGTGAGTCAAGAAACTCTACCATAGTCACCCCGACATTGATAACTTTGTGGGCAGTTTTACAGACTCGTTGCATAATACGCTTGACTTCATCGCACCACTAACTCAAAAGACTGTCAACAGAAGTAGTCTTGCTCCCTGGTTTACTCAGTAACACGTCAATTAAAACAGGTTTCTAGACGACGAGAGAAGAAATGGTTCATCAAAACATAATGAATTCTACCAGGACTGGCAGGAGAAGTTAAAAATATACAAGACATCTCTTCAGCCAGAGCCTCATATTACTCATCACTTATAGAAGCAAATAAGAATAACCTCAAGTTCTTATTCAGTACTGAAGCCAGGCTGACACGGAGCCATCAGTCCATTGAGCAGTCCATCAGTCCATCAGTCCATCAGTCCATCAGTCCATCAGTCCATCAGTCCATCAGTCCATCAGACCATCAGTCTATCAGTCCATCAGTCCATCAGTCCATCAGTCCATCAGACCATCAGTCCATCAGTCCATCAGTCCATCAGTCCATCAGTCCATCAGACCATCAGTCTATCAGTCCATCAGTCCATCAGTCCATCAGTCCATCAGACCATCAGTCTATCAGTCCATCAGTCCATCAGTCCATCAGTCCATCAGTCCATCAGTCCATCAGTCCATCAGTCCATCAGTCCATCAGACCATCAGTCTATCAGTCCATCAGTCCATCAGTCCATCAGTCCATCAGACCATCAGTCCATCAGTCCATCAGTCCATCAGTCCATCAGTCCATCAGTCCATCAGACCATCAGTCCATCAGACCATCAGACCATCAGTCTATCAGTCCATCAGTCCATCAGTCCATCAGTCCATCAGTCCATCAGTCCATCAGTCCATCAGTCCATCAGTCCATCAGTCCATCAGACCATCAGTCTATCAGTCCATCAGTCCATCAGTCCATCAGTCCATCAGTCCATCAGTCCATCAGTCCATCAGTCCATCAGACCATCAGACCATCAGTCCATCAGTCCATCAGTCCATCAGTCCATCAGTCCATCAGTCCATCAGTCCATCAGTCCATCAGTCCATCAGACCATCAGTCCATCAGTCCATCAGTCCATCAGTCCATCAGACCATCAGTCCATCAGTCCATCAGTCCATCAGTCCATCAGTCCAACTATTAGAGGAAAGATTCAAGACCTCCTAGATTCTTCTAATAAACCAGTGCAGCCTCACCGGTCACAGACACTATGACTGATACATACTTTGACTCCTTTCTACCAGTGAGTCCTCGACAGCTGTCCCAGGTTGTTTCCTCCTCAAAGTCCACAACATGTCTTCTCGATCCTATTCCCACATGACTACTTAAAGAACTGTTCCCCTTACTTAGCACTTCCATACTTAACTTAACTTGTCAATAACATCATATGCCTCAGATTTTTAAAGTTGCAGTAATTAAACCTCTGCTTAAAAAACCCACTCTTGATCCAGAGGTTCTCACTAAGTACAGTTCTATCTCTTGATCCAGAGGTTCTCACTAACTATAGTTCTATCTCTTGATCCAGAGGTTCTCACTAAGTACAGTTCTATCTCTTGATCCAGAGGTTCTCACTAACTATAGTTCTATATCTTGATCCAGAGGTTCTCACTAACTATAGTTCTATCTCTTGATCCAGAGGTTCTCACTAACTATAGTTCTATCTCTTGATCCAGAGGTTCTCACTAAGTACAGTTCTATCTCTTGATCCAGAGGTTCTCACTAACTATAGTTCTATCTCTTGATCCAGAGGTCCTCACTAACTATAGTTCTATCTCTAATCTTGTCTTCATTTCAAAACTTCTGGAGAAAGTGGTAACAAGTCAGCTCTGTGATTATCTCCAGGACAATGATCAATTTGAGGTGTTTCAGTCTGGTTTTAGGGAACACCACAGCACAGAGACCGCCCTGGTAAAAGTAAGTAACGACCTACTGATGGCCTCTGATCAGGTCCATGTTTCAGTTCTTGTTCTTCTAGATCTCAGTGCATTTGACACTGTCGACACCAAATCCTTCTACAGAGGCTAGAAAACCATTTAGGCATTCGTGGAACTGCTCTTAACTGGTTTAAATCTTACCTGTCGGATAGAACGCACTATGAACATGTCAACCACCTCTCATCGACACACACTAAGGTCAGCTATGGTGTCCCACAAGGTTCTGTTCTTGGTCCAATACTATTCACAATCTATATGCTCCCACTAGACTTGATTAGAAGACACTCTATAAACTTTCACTGTTATGCTGATGACACACAACTCTACTTGTCCATGAAGCCAGATGAAAGAAATCAGCTACACAACTACAGTCCTGTATTACACATATCAACAGCTACACAACTACAGTCCTGTATCACAGATATCAAGTCATGAATGACCAAAAACTTCCTCTTACTGAACTCGGAAAATACTGAGGTTTTACTAGTTGATCGCAACATCTCAGACAATCATTAACTAATGATCTTTACATAACTTGCTCCTGCTACGAGCACCACTGTAAAGAATCAGTGTATGCTTTGACGAGGACTTATCATTTAACTCACACATAAAACAAATCTCACGGACTGCTTACTTCCACCTTCGTAACATTTCAAAAATCAGGCACTTCCTTCCTTTAGATGCTGCTGAGAAGCTCATCTTTTGTTACCTCCAGACTGGACTATTGTATCTCTCTTCTGTCAGGATGTTCTAAAAAGTCTCTCAGAATCTTCAGCTCATTCACCTGCAGCTCGTGTCCTGACTAAGACTAAGAGGCGCGAACACACCTGTACTGTCTTCCCTACATTGGCTTCCTGTAGAATTTAGATACAATTTAAAATCCTTCTCCTAACCTATAAAGCCTTACATGGTCTAGCACCAACATACATTAAAGATTTAATCCAAACTTACCAACCCTCAAGGACCTTACGATCCTTAAACTCTGATCTATTAGTTATACCACAAATCTCTAAATGTAGATTTGGAGCCAGGGCCTTCAGTTTTCAAGCCCCTCTGCTGTGGAACAAACTACCGGCTTCAGTCCGTAGGGCAGACACCCTCTCTATGTTTAAAAACAATCTTAAAACCTTACTTTTCGATAAAGCCTATAATTAACTTGACTGTTTATCTTTAGCTGCTATAACTAACTTAACTGTTTATATTTAGCTGCTATAACTAACTTAACTGTTTATCTTTAGCTGCTATAACTAACTTAACTGTTTATATTTAGCTGCTATAACTAACTTAACTGTTTATCTTTAGCTGCTATAACTAACTTAACTGTTTATCTTTAGCTGCTATAACTAACTTAACTGTTTATCTTAGCTGCTATAACTAACTTAACTGTTTATCTTTAGCTGCTATAACTAACTTAACTGTTTATATTTAGCTGCTATAACTAACTTAACTGTTTATCTTTAGCTGCTATAACTAACTAAACTGTTTATCTTTAGCTGCTATAACTAACTTAACTGTTTATCTTTAGCTGCTATAACTAACTTAACTGTTTATCTTTAGCTGCTATAACTAACTTAACTGTTTATCTTAGCTGCTATAGGCTGAGAATGCTGGAGGAGTTTTAGACACCGAGCTCTGTATATCCTTCTTTTCTGCATTACATTCATCACCTGTGCAGTTTAAACCCACACCTTTTTATTTCTCTCCCGGAGCCCCAGGGCTCCAGAGCTGCTGCTGATCCAGGATCTTCACCACGTCATCAGATCCCGAGTTCTCTCCAGCACCTCCATGGACTCTCCTACACTCTCCTCTTTTTTTTTTTTTCTCACTATATCCTCCCTCACTCCTCTCCTTATCCATCTGTCTACCCCCCCATCCTTCCTCCCAGCCGGTCAAAGCGGCAGGCCGTCAACAATGAGTCTGGTTCCGCTCGAGGTTTCTGCTTCTAAAAGGAAGTTTTTCCTCGCCATTGCTCACTGTACAGTGTTTTGTTTCTTGCTCTTTGTTGAATTGCTGGATCTATTTTTCCTTAATCAACTGTAGTCTTATTTCAACTGTATAGTGTCTTGAGATAACTTTGTTATGATAAGACACTTGAAATAAAATTGAAAAATTGAAATTGGAAAAATTGAAATTTAACAGAAGCCTTTAATTTTGAGCAACATGTTTCTGAACCCACTCATCAAAAAGGCCACATTTTAGACTTAGTTTTTACTCTTGGCCTGAACATTTCTAATGTATCTGTACATGATGTCCATCTGATCATTCTCTTGTTCAACCTGGACTTCATCCCTGAACCTAAGCCTTTGAAAGTTAGGTCTCAGAGGCGTGTCATCTCAGCCGATACTGCAGACAGTTTTTCTGCTATGTTTGACGCTCTTTCCTTTGATGCCCAGACGTGGACAGTTTGATTCACTGTTTCACTGATCATTGTGTTGAAATACTGGATCAAACCTGTTAAATCGAACTTGAAATTTCAGAAAAAAAGGTGCCCTTGGACAAATGAAGATCTCCTGAGTCTGAAGAGACTTTGTCGAAAGACTGAGCGTCTCTGGAAGTCCACTAAACTTGAGGTGCACAGACTTCACCTCAGGGATCTGATGACTTCTTACAATGAGATGGTAGAAACTGCTGGATCTGATAACATCAGAAAACTGGTAGCAGCAAATAGGAAAAACCCCAAAGTTTTGTTTGACACGATTAATTCTCTCGTGTCTCCTGCTCCTCAAATCACGCATGTCTTCTGTGAAGCTGACAGCAATGCATTGTTGAGATTTTTCACTGACAAAATTAAATTGATCAAAGAGAAAATCTCTCCCCCTTTGTTTGGAACCCCTACTGTCTCTGAGCCCCTCTCCTCCTCTTGGTCCTCCTTCACTGCTGTATCTTTGGGTGATATTTCGGCACTAGTGAACAAGATGAAACCCTCCTCTTGCTCAGATGACGTCCTTCCGTGTAGGCTTTTTATCAAAGTATTTGATGTAATTGGCCCCTGAGTTACCAATATGGTGAACCTCTCCCTTTCCACAGGGGTTTTTCCCAATGCATTTAAACATGCCATTGTGGAGCCTCTGCTCAAAAAACCAGGCTTAGACCCAACTGACCTCAGTAATTTCAGGCCTATTTCTAAGCTCTCTTTCTTGTCCAAGATCTTGGAGAAGGTGGTGTCTGAGCAGCTGTTCCTGGATCAGAGCGACATCCATGAGAAGTTTCAGTCTGGCTTCCGTAAACATCTACGGAGACAGTCTTACTGAAAGTGTCCAGTGACATCATGATGTTCTGGTTCTCTTGGATCTGTCCTCAGCCTTTGACACAGTTGAACCAGATCCTGCTGAGAAGACTGAGGGATGAAGACTGTCTGGGTCTGTGTTAGAATGGTTCTCATCTTACCTTTCTGGTCGCAGTTTTAGTGTATCTGCCAATCAAATGAGGTCTGAATCGGCAGATCTGTTGTGTGGAGTCCCTCAAGGTTCTGTTCTGGGTCCTTTATTGTTTTTGCTGTACTTGATTCCCCTCGGTAAAATCATTCAGAGATTTCCTGATGTTTCTTATCACATGTTTGCTGATGACATCCAGCTCTACTGCTCTGTTGATCCAACTGAGACTCAGAGGCTGAACTTAGTCAATTGTTGATAGAAATCAAACAATGAGTGAAAACACTTTGAAGCTAAATGTGGACAAAACTGAAACTCTGGTGATTGTTCCTGATGATAAGATTCCAGGGTTGAGTCAGTACTTGAGTGACTTAGGTCAGTCTGTCAAACTGAGCCTGAGAAACCTGGGTGTTGTATTTGATAAAGACATGTCTCTTGTTCAACACTGAAGAAAACTGACCAGAAACTGTTTCCTTCAACTGAGAAAAATCTCTAAACTTAGGAAAATGTTGTCGGAACATGATCTGGATCTTATAATCCATGCGTTTGTTTCTTCTCGTCTGGACTATTGTAACAGTTTGTTTTCATGTCTTAACAAGAAGGATCGTCTCGTCTGCAGTTGATTCAGAACTCTGAGCCGCTCTAGTAGAAGAACTCACATTTCTCCTTCAAACTCTTCACTGGCTTCCAGTTTCTTTCAGGATCAACTTTAAAATTCTGGTTCTTACTTTCAGATCTATTCATGGTCAGACCTTCATGATCTGATCCAGCCTTACACCCCAGCTCGGGCTCTGAGGTCTGTGGATCAGAATCTACTGATGGTTCCTGAACTTCAGGACCAGAGGAGAGAAATCTTTTCAGGCTGTTGCTCCTAAGCTTTGGAACGATCTTCTCTTTGCGCTTTGATGATCTACTGACTCCTTTAAGAAACATCTGTGTTTGATGATCTACTGACTCCTTCAAGAAACATCTCTGTGTTTGATGATCTACTGACTCCTTTAAGAAACATCTGTGTTTGATGATCTACTGACTCCTTTAAGAAACATCTGTGTTTGATGATCTACTGACTCCTTTAAGAAACATCTGTGTTTGATGATCTACTGACTCCTTTAAGAAACATCTGTGTTTGATGATCTACTGACTCCTTCAAGAAACATCTCTGTGTTTGATGATCTACTGACTCCTTTAAGAAACATCTGTGTTTGATGATCTACTGACTCCTTTAAGAAACATCTGTGTTTGATGATCTACTGACTCCTTTAAGAAACATCTGTGTTTGATGATCTACTGACTCCTTTAAGAAACATCTGTGTTTGATGATCTACTGACTCCTTCAAGAAACATCTCTGTGTTTGATGATCTACTGACTCCTTTAAGAAACATCTGTGTTTGATGATCTACTGACTCCTTTAAGAAACATCTGTGTTTGATGATCTACTGACTCCTTTAAGAAACATCTGTGTTTGATGATCTACTGACTCCTTCAAGAAACATCTCTGTGTTTGATGATCTACTGACTCCTTCAAGAAACATCTGTGTTTGATGATCTACTGACTCCTTCAAGAAACATCTCTGTGTTTGATGATCTACTGACTCCTTCAAGAAACATCTGTGTTTGATGATCTACTGACTCCTTTAAGAAACATCTGTGTTTGATGATCTACTGACTCCTTCAAGAAACATGTGTTTGATGATCTACTGACTCCTTTAAGAAACATCTGTGTTTGATGATCTACTGACTCCTTCAAGAAACATCTGTGTTTGATGATCTACTGACTCCTTTAAGAAACATCTGTGTTTGATGATCTACTGACTCCTTTAAGAAACATCTGTGTTTGATGATCTACTGACTCCTTCAAGAAACATCTCTGTGTTTGATGATCTACTGACTCCTTCAAGAAACATCTCTGTGTTTGATGATCTACTGACTCCTTCAAGAAACATCTCTGTGTTTGATGATCTACTGACTCCTTCAAGAAACATCTGTGTTTGATGATCTACTGACTCCTTTAAGAAACATCTGTGTTTGATGATCTACTGACTCCTTCAAGAAACATGTGTTTGATGATCTACTGACTCCTTTAAGAAACATCTGTGTTTGATGATCTACTGACTCCTTCAAGAAACATCTGTGTTTGATGATCTACTGACTCCTTCAAGAAACATCTGTGTTTGATGATCTACTGACTCCTTCAAAAAACATGTGTGTTTGATGATCTACTGACTCCTTCAAAAAACATGTGTGTTTGATGATCTACTGACTCCTTCAAAAAACATGTGTGTTTGATGATCTACTGACTCCTTCAAGAAACATCTGTGTTTGATGATCTACTGACTCCTTCAAGAAACATCTGTGTTTGATGATCTACTGACTCCTTCAAGAAACATCTGTGTTTGATGATCTACTGACTCCTTTAAGAAACATCTGTGTTTGATGATCTATTGACTCCTTCAAGAAACATCTGTGTTTGATGATCTATTGACTCCTTCAAGAAACATCTGTGTTTGATGATCTATTGACTCCTTCAAGAAACATCTGTGTTTGATGATCTACTGACTCCTTTAAGAAACATCTGTGTTTGATGATCTACTGACTCCTTCAAGA
Source organism: Callionymus lyra (assembly GCF_982586985.1). Taxonomy (NCBI): domain Eukaryota; kingdom Metazoa; phylum Chordata; class Actinopteri; order Syngnathiformes; family Callionymidae; genus Callionymus; species Callionymus lyra. The sequence goes on from NW_028258614.1 coordinate 35,389, forward strand.
AACATCTGTGTTTGATGATCTACTGACTCCTTCAAGAAACATCTGTGTTTGATGATCTACTGACTCCTTCAAGAAACATCTGTGTTTGATGATCTACTGACTCCTTCAAGAAACATCTGTGTTTGATGATCTACTGACTCCTTTAAGAAACATCTGTGTTTGATGATCTACTGACTCCTTCAAGAAACATGTGTTTGCTGATCTACTGACTCCTTCAAGAAACATCTCTGTTTGATGATCTACTGACTCCTTCAAGAAACATCTGTGTTTGATGATCTACTGACTCCTTCAAGAAACATGTGTGTTTGATGATCTACTGACTCCTTCAAGAAACATCTGTGTTTGATGATCTACTGACTCCTTCAAGAAACATCTGTGTTTGATGATCTACTGACTCCTTTAAGAAACATCTGTGTTTGATGATCTACTGACTCCTTCAAGAAACATGTGTGTTTGATGATCTACTGACTCCTTCAAGAAACATCTGTGTTTGATGATCTACTGACTCCTTCAAGAAACATCTGTGTTTGATGATCTACTGACTCCTTCAAGAAACATCTGTGTTTGATGATCTACTGACTCCTTCAAGAAACATCTGTGTTTGATGATCTACTGACTCCTTCAAGAAACATCTGTGTTTGATGATCTACTGACTCCTTCAAGAAACATCTGTGTTTGATGATCTACTGACTCCTTCAACAAACATCTGTGTTTGATGATCTACTGACTCCTTCAAGAAACATCTGTGTTTGATGATCTACTGACTCCTTTAAGAAACATCTGTGTTTGATGATCTACTGACTCCTTCAAGAAACATCTGTGTTTGATGATCTACTGACTCCTTTAAGAAACATGTGTGTTTGATGATCTACTGACTCCTTCAAGAAACATCTGTGTTTGATGATCTACTGACTCCTTTAAGAAACATCTGTGTTTGATGATCTACTGACTCCTTTAAGAAACATCTGTGTTTGATGATCTACTGACTCCTTTAAGAAACATCTGTGTTTGATGATCTACTGACTCCTTCAAGAAACATCTGTGTTTGATGATCTACTGACTCCTTTAAGAAACATGTGTGTTTGATGATTTACTGACTCCTTCAAGAAACATCTGTGTTTGATGATCTACTGACTCCTTCAAGAAACATCTGTGTTTGATGATCTACTGACTCCTTCAAGAAACATCTGTGTTTGATGATCTATTGACTCCTTCAAGAAACATCTGTGTGTTTGATGATTTACTGACTCCTTCAAGAAACATCTGTGTTTGATGATCTACTGACTCCTTCAAGAAACATCTGTGTTTGATGATCTACTGACTCCTTCAAGAAACATCTGTGTTTGATGATCTACTGACTCCTTCAAGAAACATCTGTGTGTTTGATGATCTACTGACTCCTTTAAGAAACATCTGTGTTTGATGATCTACTGACTCCTTCAAGAAACATCTGTGTTTGATGATCTACTGACTCCTTCAAGAAACATCTCTGTGTTTGATGATCTACTGACTCCTTCAAGAAACATCTGTGTTTGATGATCTACTGACTCCTTTAAGAAACATCTGTGTTTGATGATCTACTGACTCCTTCAAGAAACATGTGTTTGATGATCTACTGACTCCTTTAAGAAACATCTGTGTTTGATGATCTACTGACTCCTTCAAGAAACATCTCTGTGTTTGATGATCTACTGACTCCTTTAAGAAACATCTGTGTTTGATGATCTACTGACTCCTTTAAGAAACATCTGTGTTTGATGATCTACTGACTCCTACAAGAAACATGTGTTTGATGATCTACTGACTCCTTTAAGAAACATCTGTGTTTGATGATCTACTGACTCCTTCAAGAAACATGTGTTTGATGATCTACTGACTCCTTTAAGAAACATCTGTGTTTGATGATCTACTGACTCCTTTAAGAAACATCTGTGTTTGATGATCTACTGACTCCTTTAAGAAACATCTGTGTTTGATGATCTACTGACTCCTTCAAGAAACATGTGTTTGATGATCTACTGACTCCTTTAAGAAACATCTGTGTTTGATGATCTACTGACTCCTTCAAGAAACATCTCTGTGTTTGATGATCTACTGACTCCTTCAAGAAACATCTGTGTTTGATGATCTACTGACTCCTTCAAGAAACATCTCTGTGTTTGATGATCTACTGACTCCTTCAAGAAACATCTGTGTTTGATGATCTACTGACTCCTTTAAGAAACATCTGTGTTTGATGATCTACTGACTCCTTCAAGAAACATGTGTTTGATGATCTACTGACTCCTTTAAGAAACATCTGTGTTTGATGATCTACTGACTCCTTCAAGAAACATCTGTGTTTGATGATCTACTGACTCCTTCAAGAAACATCTGTGTTTGATGATCTACTGACTCCTTCAAAAAACATGTGTGTTTGATGATCTACTGACTCCTTCAAGAAACATCTGTGTTTGATGATCTACTGACTCCTTCAAGAAACATCTCTGTGTTTGATGATCTACTGACTCCTTCAAGAAACATCTGTGTTTGATGATCTACTGACTCCTTTAAGAAACATCTGTGTTTGATGATCTACTGACTCCTTCAAGAAACATGTGTTTGATGATCTACTGACTCCTTTAAGAAACATCTGTGTTTGATGATCTATTGACTCCTTCAAGAAACATCTGTGTTTGATGATCTATTGACTCCTTCAAGAAACATCTCTGTGTTTGATGATCTACTGACTCCTTCAAGAAACATCTGTGTTTGATGATCTACTGACTCCTTTAAGAAACATCTGTGTTTGATGATCTACTGACTCCTTCAAGAAACATTTGTTTGATGATCTACTGACTCCTTTAAGAAACATCTGTGTTTGATGATCTACTGACTCCTTCAAGAAACATCTGTGTTTGATGATCTACTGACTCCTTCAAGAAACATCTGTGTTTGATGATCTACTGACTCCTTCAAAAAACATGTGTGTTTGATGATCTACTGACTCCTTCAAAAAACATGTGTGTTTGATGATCTACTGACTCCTTCAAGAAACATCTGTGTTTGATGATCTACTGACTCCTTCAAGAAACATCTGTGTTTGATGATCTACTGACTCCTTCAAGAAACATCTGTGTTTGATGATCTACTGACTCCTTTAAGAAACATCTGTGTTTGATGATCTACTGACTCCTTCAAGAAACATGTGTTTGATGATCTACTGACTCCTTTAAGAAACATCTGTGTTTGATGATCTATTGACTCCTTCAAGAAACATCTGTGTTTGATGATCTATTGACTCCTTCAAGAAACATCTGTGTTTGATGATCTATTGACTCCTTCAAGAAACATCTGTGTTTGATGATCTACTGACTCCTTTAAGAAACATCTGTGTTTGATGATCTACTGACTCCTTCAAGAAACATCTGTGTTTGATGATCTACTGACTCCTTCAAGAAACATCTGTGTTTGATGATCTACTGACTCCTTCAAGAAACATCTGTGTTTGATGATCTACTGACTCCTTCAAGAAACATCTGTGTTTGATGATCTACTGACTCCTTTAAGAAACATCTGTGTTTGATGATCTACTGACTCCTTCAAGAAACATGTGTTTGCTGATCTACTGACTCCTTCAAGAAACATCTCTGTTTGATGATCTACTGACTCCTTCAAGAAACATCTGTGTTTGATGATCTACTGACTCCTTCAAGAAACATGTGTGTTTGATGATCTACTGACTCCTTCAAGAAACATCTGTGTTTGATGATCTACTGACTCCTTCAAGAAACATCTGTGTTTGATGATCTACTGACTCCTTTAAGAAACATCTGTGTTTGATGATCTACTGACTCCTTCAAGAAACATGTGTGTTTGATGATCTACTGACTCCTTCAGGAAACATCTGTGTTTGATGATCTACTGACTCCTTCAAGAAACATCTGTGTTTGATGATCTACTGACTCCTTCAAGAAACATCTGTGTTTGATGATCTACTGACTCCTTCAAGAAACATCTGTGTTTGATGATCTACTGACTCCTTCAAGAAACATCTGTGTTTGATGATCTACTGACTCCTTCAAGAAACATCTGTGTTTGATGATCGACTGACTCCTTCAAGAAACATCTGTGTTTGATGATCTACTGACTCCTTCAAGAAACATCTGTGTTTGATGATCTACTGACTCCTTTAAGAAACATCTGTGTTTGATGATCTACTGACTCCTTTAAGAAACATGTGTGTTTGATGATCTACTGACTCCTTCAAGAAACATCTGTGTTTGATGATCTACTGACTCCTTTAAGAAACATCTGTGTTTGATGATCTACTGACTCCTTTAAGAAACATCTGTGTTTGATGATCTACTGACTCCTTGAAGAAACATCTGTGTTTGATGATCTACTGACTCCTTCAAGAAACATCTGTGTTTGATGATCTACTGACTCCTTTAAGAAACATGTGTGTTTGATGATCTACTGACTCCTTCAAGAAACATCTGTGTTTGATGATCTACTGACTCCTTCAAGAAACATCTGTGTTTGATGATCTACTGACTCCTTCAAGAAACATCTGTGTTTGATGATCTACTGACTCCTTTAAGAAACATGTGTGTTTGATGATCTACTGACTCCTTCAAGAAACATGTGTGTTTGATGATCTACTGACTCCTACAAGAAACATCTGTGTTTGATGATCTATTGACTCCTTCAAGAAACATCTGTGTGTTTGATGATCTACTGACTCCTTCAAGAAACATCTGTGTTTGATGATCTACTGACTCCTTCAAGAAACATCTGTGTTTGATGATCTACTGACTCCTTCAAGAAACATCTGTGTTTGATGATCTACTGACTCCTTCAAGAAACATCTGTGTTTGATGATCTACTGACTCCTTTAAGAAACATCTGTGTTTGATGATCTACTGACTCCTTCAAGAAACATCTGTGTGTTTGATGATCTACTGACTCCTTTAAGAAACATCTGTGTTTGATGATCTACTGACTCCTTCAAGAAACATCTGTGTTTGATGATCTACTGACTCCTTCAAGAAACATCTCTGTGTTTGATGATCTACTGACTCCTTCAAGAAACATCTGTGTTTGATGATCTACTGACTCCTTTAAGAAACATCTGTGTTTGATGATCTACTGACTCCTTCAAGAAACATGTGTTTGATGATCTACTGACTCCTTTAAGAAACATCTGTGTTTGATGATCTACTGACTCCTTCAAGAAACATCTCTGTGTTTGATGATCTACTGACTCCTTTAAGAAACATCTGTGTTTGATGATCTACTGACTCCTTCAAGAAACATCTGTGTTTGATGATCTACTGACTCCTACAAGAAACATGTGTTTGATGATCTACTGACTCCTTTAAGAAACATCTGTGTTTGATGATCTACTGACTCCTACAAGAAACATGTGTTTGATGATCTACTGACTCCTTTAAGAAACATCTGTGTTTTATGATCTACTGACTCCTTCAAGAAACATGTGTTTGATGATCTACTGACTCCTTTAAGAAACATCTGTGTTTGATGATCTACTGACTCCTTTAAGAAACATCTGTGTTTGATGATCTACTGACTCCTTTAAGAAACATCTGTGTTTGATGATCTACTGACTCCTTCAAGAAACATCTGTGTTTGATGATCTACTGACTCCTTTAAGAAACATCTGTGTTTGATGATCTACTGACTCCTTCAAGAAACATATCTGTGTTTGATGATCTACTGACTCCTTTAAGAAACATCTGTGTTTGATGATCTACTGACTCCTTTAAGAAACATCTGTGTTTGATGATCTACTGACTCCTTCAAGAAACATATCTGTGTTTGATGATCTACTGACTCCTTCAAGAAACATCTGTGTTTGATGATATACTGACTCCTTCAAGAAACATCTCTGTGTTTGATGATCTACTGACTCCTTCAAGAAACATCTGTGTTTGATGATCTACTGACTCCTTTAAGAAACATCTGTGTTTGATGATCTACTGACTCCTTCAAGAAACATGTGTTTGATGATCTACTGACTCCTTTAAGAAACATCTGTGTTTGATGATCTACTGACTCCTTCAAGAAACATCTGTGTTTGATGATCTACTGACTCCTTCAAAAAACATGTGTGTTTGATGATCTACTGACTCCTTCAAGAAACATCTGTGTTTGATGATCTACTGACTCCTTCAAGAAACATCTCTGTGTTTGATGATCTACTGACTCCTTCAAGAAACATCTGTGTTTGATGATCTACTGACTCCTTTAAGAAACATCTGTGTTTGATGATCTACTGACTCCTTCAAGAAACATGTGTTTGATGATCTACTGACTCCTTTAAGAAACATCTGTGTTTGATGATCTATTGACTCCTTCAAGAAACATCTGTGTTTGATGATCTATTGACTCCTTCAAGAAACATCTGTGTTTGATGATCTATTGACTCCTTCAAGAAACATCTGTGTTTGATGATCTACTGACTCCTTCAAGAAACATGTGTGTTTGATGATCTACTGACTCCTTCAAGAAACATCTGTGTTTGATGATCTACTGACTCCTTCAAGAAACATCTGTGTTTGATGATCTACTGACTCCTTCAAGAAACATCTGTGTTTGATGATCTACTGACTCCTTCAAGAAACATCTGTGTTTGATGATCTACTGACTCCTTCAAGAAACATCTGTGTTTGATGATCTACTGACTCCTTCAAGAAACATCTGTGTTTGATGATCTACTGACTCCTTCAAGAAACAAGTGTGTTTGATGATCTACTGACTCCTTCAAGAAACATCTGTGTTTGATGATCTACTGACTCCTTCAAACATGTGTGTTTGATGATCTACTGACTCCTTCAAACATGTGTGTTTGATGATCTACTGACTCCTTCAAGAAACATCTGTGTTTGATGATCTACTGACTCCTTCAAGAAACATCTGTGTTTGATGATCTACTGACTCCTTCAAGAAACATCTGTGTTTGATGATCTACTGACTCCTTCAAGAAACATCTGTGTTTGATGATCTACTGACTCCTTCAAACATGTGTGTTTGATGATCTACTGACTCCTTTAAGAAACATGTGTGTTTGATGATCTACTGACTCCTTCAAGAAACATCTGTGTTTGATG
>NW_028258614.1:52500-60000 GCF_982586985.1 Callionymus lyra
ACAAAAAGGGCATCAGAGCGCCTAAACACGGCCACCCGCCGCAAGTAACAGGCCAACGCCCTCACTGGACACAACAGGTGGAGACGTTCCTGACCCGGGTCCGAGTGAGGCGGCGGGTGAAAGGCCTGCAGCGTGAAGGTCGTCGCCCGGAACAAGGAACTCAGAAAAGCGGGCGTTCTCCAGCGTGTGGAGAACGTCCGGGTCCAAAGTCCCGATCAGCTCGTCCCGTGCAGGAGCCACACCTTGAGAGGCCGGCCCAGCACCGGGGGCGCTGTCAGAGTCCCCCCCGCCTGACACAGGGCAGCGGGGCCCCAAGGGATGGCCCACGGGGCCCCGACCGCCATGCGCACCAGCTCTGGGAACCAGAGCGCCCCCGGGGAGTCTGGTGCCACTAGAATTAACCTCAGCCCCCCCCGCCTCGTCCTCCGAATCAAGGGGAGAAGGAGCCGCGGAGGAGGGAAGGCGAACAGCAGACCGACCGGCCACCTCAAATGGGCTAAAGCGTCCACGCCTTGTGGGGGGCAATCCGAAGCCCTGAGGGAGAACCAAAGAGGGCATTTGAAGTTCTCCTTGCTGGCGAAGAGGTCTGCAACCGGGTGACCGAATCGAGACCAGATCTCGCTTGCCACTGCCTCGGACAGACCCCATTCGTCCTGGACGGCCCCCCTCGACAGTCTGTCCGCTACTGCATTCAGCTCGCCCGGTACGTGCTGGGCTCTGAGCGAAAGCAGGTGACAGTCCGCCCACAGCCAAATCTTCCTTGCCACACTCAGAAGGGCTGGGGATCTGACTCCACCTTGGCGATTTACGTACGCCACGGCGGTGGAGCTGTCTGATAGTACTAGGATGTTGGACCGTGACAGTTGGGGAGAGAGGTGAAGCAGGACATTGTGAATCGCCTTCAGCTCTAGCCAGTTTATGTGTCTGAGCACCGGACTGCTCCAGACCCCACTGGCGTAGGCCTGACCCGAGGTGCCTCCCCAACCTGCCAGAGAAGCGTCTGTAAACACTTGAGTGTAACGAAGGACGCAACCCAATGGAACTCTCCGCCTGAGGTTGGCGTGAGAGTTCCAAAACTGGATGTCCTGCAAAACCCGAGAAGGAAGGCGCACTTTCCGACCTCTTTCCCGCTTGAGGTCTAGCTTGAGACGACCAACCATCTCTGAAGCTCCCTCATGTGCAGCAAGCCCAGCCGAACAACCGTGTGGGCTGCCGCCATGAGCCCCAGGAGGGACATGCTGTTGTCACGTGACACCGAGCTTCCAGCAACTGTGTTGTCAGTCGGAGAATGGGCTGGATACGCACGTCCGGGAGGCGCGCGTATCCTTCCTCCGAGTTCAACAGTACCCCCAGGTAAACTAACTGTTGAACTGGAGTCAGAGCGCTCTTGCTGAGGTTTACTGTGAACCCCAGGGTGGCAATATGGCTCAACACCTTCTGTGTGTGAGCGTAACTTTCTGCCTCTGACCTGGCAAGGATCAACCAGTCGTCCAGATAGGTCAAGATCCTTACCCCACTCACTCTCAAAGGCTCCACTGCCGCTTCCACACACTTGGTGAAGGTCCTGGGTGCCAGAGAGTAGCCGAACGGGAGTCGAGTGTATTGAAACACCCGACCCTCGAGGGCGAAACGCAAGTACTTTCGATGTCTCTTGACTATCGGTATGTGAAAGTACGCGTCGGTCAGGTCGATAGATGTCATCCAATCTCCTGGACATACACCTGAAAGCAGTTTCTTGACCGTCAACATGCGAAACGGGCGGGTAGCTATGAACTTGTTCAAATAGCTGAGGTCCAGAATGGGCCTCCAACCCCCGGTCATCTTCGCCACGAGGAAGTACCGGGAGTAAAACCCTGTCATCATCTCGGCTGCAGGGACCAGTTCTACGACCTCCTTCTGCAGCAGAGTAGACACCTCGTTTCTCAAACAGGATAATTTCTCCTGCTCCGCCATACGCGTCCAGAGAATCCCTGAAAAACGCGGGGGTTGACAGGCAAACTGTAGCGCATAGCCCCGCCTGATTACTCCCCCCAGCCAAGTGGGTCTTAGAAGTAAAACCAGGCGACTCCAAGCCGAATAATGTTCTGTCAGAACCGCAGCCCTGGCGAACCTTGGGTAGTCCTCCGGCCCGCCCCCCAAGGACGGGCCGTAGACGAAAGGGCATCACACAAGCCGCGTCTCTATCTCTTGAATCCACAGAGCATGTACTCGAGTTGGATTCACTAGAACCCCCACTCTCATACATAAAAACCGGCTCTGTGGGAGAAGCGCGCAAGTGCGCATGAGACACCTCAGATGCGCGTCGTGCGTGTTCCCTTCCCCCCCCGGAAGTCTTCCCAACTCCCTGAGCACTTCTTAGTGTCACCGGAGCTGACAAAACCCGCGATGTGGAGGAAAGCGCTGGAGAATTAACCCGGAGCTGAAGTGAGTTAGGTCGCGCGCGCGTCGGCACCGCATCACTCACCCGGTCCCGTACATTCTCCAGCCCCGCTGGCGGTCCCGACCTGTTCGTCACTCGTGAGATCCGACCGCCACGCACCTCTCCAGTTGATCGACCAGCCGGGACGGAAGTTCCTCGCCCTCGCCTGGTCTCAGAACGGCGAAAAAACTCGCGCGTAAAAACACCAGGTTGCGTCAGTTCCATGGCGCTTCTCCGCCGCCAAACGTGACGTCCTCCACGGTGCCAGTGTTTGTAGACAGCGCTGTGGGGGAAGGAACAACCTCCGGTCAACATAGACATGTCCGGACTAGTTCCACTCACCTCATCAGCTGTCACGCTCTGTCGGGCACGAGCGCTGGTCGACGCGGAAGTAAACACAGCTGACTCAGCCGGTCTCGCGGACCTCTGCTCGTCTGTAAACAAAACACATGTGGTTGGAGTCTGCCCCTCATTCGTGTGGACAGACTCCGTTATTGCAGTCTCGGTATGACCCGGACAAAGGGGTTTAAAACCTCCTTCGGACTGTGTTATGAGAGGAATATCACGCCGTCTATGACCGGCGGAGCATGTTAGCTTAGCATTAGCGGCGAAAGTTTCTAATGACGCCTGTGAATACGTCACACTCACAGGCGGAAACACATGCACGCTACCAACATCTCTCTCAGAACGAACCACAGAAACGTCATACGTTCTTTTGTTTTTATTTACATAGAGCCCTTTGAAAGAGTAGGGGGGAGGAGGGCTCCCCCGAGACGAAGCCTCGACGCCCCTGCGTCCTCGCCGCTGTGGGTCCCTCCTCCGGTGGCTCCGCTGCGGCTGCTGGCTCCGCTGCTGGCTCCCCGGCTCCTGCTGCGTAACCCGGCGACGCTCGCTCGTCGCCCGCCGCGGCTGTTGCCGTTGCTGCTGGTGCTGCTGGGGCGGCTGGCTCTGGTGACGCTTTCCCCCCGCACCAGCTGATGGGGCCGACGAACGGGCTCTCCGTCTCCGAGCGCCGGACCCCCGTCGCGCCTCGTCCTCACGCCCATGCAGGTGATGGCGGAGCTGCGCTGACTCCTGCTGCGCTGCCTCCTGCCGGGCCACGACGTTCCGGAGCTCCGGACCGAACAGGGAGTCCTCCGTTATTGGTCCGTCCAGGAGGAGCCTCCGGTCTCTCTCCGGCAGCGCTGTGGCCAGGTCTAGCCACAGGTGCCGGTGGCCCAGCTGTCCAGCGTCGCGTAGTCCCCCTCCCAGGATCGCGTACGCCTGCGACATCCGGAGGAGCGCAGCCACCGAGTCCTTGACTTCCTCCAACTCCAAAGGTCCAAGGTCGTCTCGGTCCACAGTGAGCCTGTCGAGCGCACCGCACAGGAGAGCCATGTTGTTTGCGAGGGAGACCACCTGCGTCCCCCCCTTGTAGGATCGGTTGAACAACATTGCCGTCAACCTGTCTTCAGCTCTAGGCAGAGCTACAGGGCGGCCTGGCCACAGTCGAGCTCCCGGGTCGAGGGCGGCACGTACCGTATCCGAGGGCTCCGGGACACCGCGCCGCCAGTCCACCCCGTCCACACGGCAATAGGGTCCGTAGGATCCTACGGGAGGCCCTGAAGCCATGGGAGAGGCAGACCCTCGCCGCGCGTAGCCCCAGATCTCGTCCAGCTTAGGACAGATAACCCCCGGAACCGCAGGCCTGCGCGCTTCGTTCCGCCCGACCTTCACTCCGCATGTAAACGGTGGTGGCGCGAGTGGAGGTGCGGGGGGGAGCTCGACCTCCATGCGGTTCGCCGCGGCGGTGAATATGCGCGGCAGGACGTCAAGCGGGTAGCGAGGAACCGGCCCGGCTCCCCTGACCGCTTCGACGTCCCCCGGCTCGGAACCGAACAGGGTGCTCGGATCCGCCTCATAACACCGCCGGTCGTCCTCCTCGTCGTAGTCGGCTCACGACCTGGCTGGAGGACGCGGCGTGCGCCGACGGGCCTCGTATGCTCCCCGTCTCTTCCGGACCTCCTCGGGAAGCATACGGCAGGCCCCACAATCCGCAAACGCGTGATCTGGGCCTAGACAGACGAAGCAGAGAGCGTGTGTGTCCCCCCTCCCCAGGGGGGTGTCACACGTTAAGCACAAAGACACATCTACTTCCACGTTCATGCTCACGTCCGCCATGCTGTATCCAGGAGCTTTCTCGCTGAGTTGAAAATGGAGAAAGTGCGGCGGGTGCTTCCCGCCTTTATAGGAAGTGGACTGCCCCCTGCTGGGTGGCGAGTTCATTAAGCTTTCTCAGAGACGAGGCGGTGCCTCGGGGTAAACCAATAGCGAAGCCGTTGGAGGGCGGAGCACCAATGACGTAGAACATCAACAATAGAACAATAACATCAACAATAGAACAATAACATCAACAATAACATCAACAATAGAACAATAACATCAACAATAGAACAATAACATCAACAATAGAACAATAACATCAACAATAACATCAACAATAACATCAACAATAGAACAATAACATCAACAATAACCCCTGAGTTATCTATCATAACCTCAGGTTCTACGAGTTGGTGCGAAGCCCTCTAACGGCTTCGCTATTGGTTTACCCCGAGGCACCGCCTCGTCTCTGAGAAAGCTTAATGAACTTGCCACCCAGCAGGGGGCAGTCCACTTCCTATAAAGGCGGGAAGCACCCGCCGCACTTTCTCCAACTGAAAACTCAGCGAGAAGGGCGGCCGCTGGGCGACGAGGTTAGAGGGCTTCGCACCAACTCGTAGAACCTGAGGTTATGATAGATAACTCAGGGGTTCTACGTCATTGGTGCTCCGCCCTCTAACGGCTTCGCTATTGCGCTATTGGTTTACCCAAAAGGCGAAGCCTGACGGGATAAATGTACCCCCAGCTGGACGCCGCTCCTGGAGCAGCATCGCTAGGGCCCCGCCGGCCCATGGTCCAAATCCACTTGAGCCGTGGGCCCTGAGGGGGGTACAGCAGCGCTCAAAACAGTATGAGCTACTGATCCCGCCGTTACGTCGAGGAGATAGGCCTTAGCAAAGGTAGACGTGGACGCCCAAGAGGCAGCTGAGCAGATATCCTCTGCTGCCACACCCCGCAAAAGAGCCACTGAGGCTGCCACGCCACGGGTGGAATGTGCCCTCAGACCGCTAGGAGAGGATCCACCCGCTGCTCGGTAGGCCCGGATAATGGCCGATCTCACCCAATGAGAGAACCTCTGGGGGGAGACCGCCTCTCCCCGCCGGCATCTACCGTGGCAGACAAAGAGGGCATCAGAGCGCATAAACACGGCCACCCGCCGCAAGTAACAGTTTATTAGTGTGTGTGACGTCACCTCTGTAGTATCATTTATTAGTGTGTGTGACGTCACATCTGTAGTATCATTTATTAGTGTGTGTGACGTCACCTCTGTAGTATCATTTATTAGTGTGTGTGACGTCACATCTGTAGTATCATTTATTAGTGTGTGTGACGTCACCTCTGTAGTATCATTTATTAGTGTGTGTGACGTCACATCTGTAGTATCATTTATTAGTGTGTGTGACGTCATCTCTGTAGTATCATTTATTAGTGTGTGTGACGTCACATCTGTAGTATCATTTATTAGTGTGTGTGACGTCATCTCTGTAGTATCATTTATTAGTGTGTGTGACGTCACATCTGTAGTATCATTTATTAGTGTGTGTGACGTCACCTCTGTAGTATCATTTATTAGTGTGTGTGACGTCATCTCTGTAGGATCATTTATTAGTGTGTGTGACGTCATCTCTGTAGTATCATTTATTAGTGTGTGTGACCTCACCTCTGTAGTATCATTTATTAGTGTGTGTGACGTCATCTCTGTAGGATCATTTATTAGTGTGTGTGACGTCACCTCTGTAGTATCATTTATTAGTGTGTGTGACGTCATCTCTGTAGGATCATTTATTAGTGTGTGTGACGTCATCTCTGTAGTATCATTTATTAGTGTGTGTGACCTCACCTCTGTAGTATCATTTATTAGTGTGTGTGACGTCACCTCTGTAGTATCATTTATTAGTGTGTGTGACGTCACTTCTGTAGTATCATTTATTAGTGTGTGTGACGTCACCTCTGTAGTATCATTTATTAGTGTGTGTGACGTCACCTCTGTAGTATCATTTATTAGTGTGTGTGACGTCATCTCTGTAGGATCATTTATTAGTGTGTGTGACGTCATCTCTGTAGTATCATTTATTAGTGTGTGTGACGTCACCTCTGTAGTATCATTTATTAGTGTGTGTGACGTCACCTCTGTAGTATCATTTATTAGTGTGTGTGACGTCACCTCTGTAGTATCATTTATTAGTGTGTGTGACGTCACCTCTGTAGTATCATTTATTAGTGTGTGTGACGTCATCTCTGTAGTATCATTTATTAGTGTGTGTGACGTCACCTCTGCAGGATCGCGATAAATGTTGACAAACGTCACGTAGACGCTCATAATCGCAGCTAAATAAAAAGAAAACATATGTCCATAAACACAATCTCAATGAAAGCTTCTATTTTCATAGAAAAGCACCGGATTATAAAGAGGATCAAGCGAAATAACACAGACTTTATTTCACTCATTCATAAAACAATGTCAACATTATGGAGTTGAAACACCTACAAATATACAATATAGTCACTTTTACAGGACCTTTTAAGCATGTATTAATCCGCGAGAGCCTCTTGACTTCTGCGATGCGTGAACAATCCAAGCTTCAAAAAATACAAATGAAGCATTTTTACCGATTTATGTTCACTCTGTACCTCCTTAAAGTGGTTCGAGGTCGTTAAGCACAATCGGGGGTAGAATCACACTGTTGACATTAAACATTTCAAGTGCGCTTCATAGTTGTAGAATCACAGTAGCCAAATGACAACAGCGACACGTCACGTCACGTTACCATGGCAACGAAGAGGTGGGCGACGCGTCAAATGTAACCCGGGTCGTTTGAATCCGACGTAGGGGAGTGCACTGTATATTTCTGGGTGACCCGGGTAGGCGAAAACCGATGTTTTTGTCCCCCCTGTAACGTTACCCTAGTGACGCCAGGGGGACATTGCACGGCGTCGGA
>NW_028258614.1:65000-120000 GCF_982586985.1 Callionymus lyra
GTGTAAGTCTGGATCAGATCATGAAGGTCTGACCATGAATAGATCTGAAAGTAAGAACCAGAATTTTAAAGTTGATCCTGAAAGAAACTGGAAGCCAGTGAAGAGTTTGAAGGAGAAATGTGAGTTCTTCTACTAGAGCGGCTCAGAGTTCTGAATCAACTGCAGACGAGACGATCCTTCTTGTTAAGACATGAAAACAAACTGTTACAATAGTCCAGACGAGAAGAAACAAACGCATGGATTATAAGATCCAGATCATGTTCCGACAACATTTTCCTAACTTTAGAGATTTTTCTCAGTTGAAGGAAACAGTTTCTGGTCAGTTTTCTTCAGTGTTGAACAAGAGACATGTCTTTATCAAATACAACACCCAGGTTTCTCAGGCTCAGTTTGACAGACTGACATAAGTCACTCAAGTACTGACTCAACCCTGGAATCTTATCATCAACAATCACCAGAGTTTCAGTTTTGTCCACATTTAGCTTCAAAGTGTTTTCACTCATTGTTTGATTTCTAGCAACAATTGACTAAGTTCAGCCTCTGGAGCTCAGTTGGATCAAAAGAGCAGTAGAGCTGGATGTCATCAGCAAAAATGTGATAAGAAACATCAGGAAATCTCTGAATGATTTTACCGAGGGGAATCAAGTACAGCAAAAACAATAAAGGACCCAGAACAGAACCTTGAGGGACTCCACTCAACAGATGATTCAGACCTCATTTGATTATAAGAATAATAATGTCTATTTACATAGCACCTTTCTAGACGTGGGTCACAAAGCGCTTTAAAAGCCATTCACACACACTGATGGGATGCACACTTGCGCCAAGTCTGCCATCAGGAGCAATCAGGGTAAAGTGTCTTGCTCAGGGACACAACGACACAAGCTTGTCTGGAGCTGGGATTAAACCTGCAACCTTTTGGACCGCAGGCAACCACTCTACCATCTGAGCTATGACACCCCATGCTTGGCAGATACACAGAAAGGTATGAGGAGAACCATTCTAACACAGACCCAGACAGTCTTCATCCCTCAGTCTTCTCAGCAGGATCTGGTTCAACTGTGTCAAAGGCTGAGGACAGATCCAAGAGAACCAGAACATCATGATGTCACTGGACACTTTCAATAAAGCTGTCTCCGTAGATGTTTAAGAAGCCAGACTGAAACTTCTCATGGATGTCGGTCTGATCCAGGAACAGCTGCTCAGACACAACCTTCTCCAAGATCTTGGACAAGAAAGGGAGCTTAGAAATAGGCCTGAAAATTACTGAGGTCAGTCGGGTCTAAACCTGGCTTTTTGAGCATAGGCTCCACAATGGCATGTTTAAATGCATTGTTAAAAACCCCTGTGGAAAGGGAGAGGTTCACCATATTGGTAACTCAGGGGCCAATTACATCAAATACTTTGATAAAAAGTCTACAAGGAAGGACGTCATCTGAGCAAGAGGAGGGTTTCATCTTGTTCACTAGTGATGAAATATCACCCAGAGATACAGCAGTGAAGGAGGACCAAGAGGAGGAGAGGGGCTCAGAGACAGTAGGGGTTCCCAACAAAGGGGGAGAGATTTTCTCTTTGATCAATTTAATTTTGTCAGTAAAAGCCTCAACAATCATTGCTGTCAGCTTCACAGAAGACAGGCGTGATTTGAGGAGCAGGAGACACGAGAGAATTAATCGTGTCAAACAACACTTTTCTTATTTACTGCTACCAGTTTTCTGATGTAATCAGATCCAGCAGTTTCCACCATCTCATTGTAAGAAGACATCAGATCCCTGAGGTGAAGTCTGTGCACCTCAAGTTTAGTGGACTTCTAGAGACGCTCAGTCTTTCCACAAAGTCTCTTCAGACTCAGGAGATCTTCATCTTCACACAATACGTGAAGTGCCACACCCGGGAGGACAAGACTCTGGACCTTTTATATGCAAATGTGAAAGGTGCCTACACCTCCATCCCCCTACCCCCCCTCGGCCGCTCTGATCACAACCTGATACGTCTGCGACCTGAATACACTCCCATGGTGAGGAGACAGCCTGCACAGAAAAGAACTGTTAAGATGTGGAATGATGAAGCCAAGGAGAGGCTGAGAGACTGCTTTGAGTCTACAGACTGGAGCGTGTTCTCTCATGGTGATGACATCGACACCTTCAATGACCATTCCACGGATTACATAAAGTTCTGTGAGGGCAACGTCACGCCGACCCGCAAGGTGCGGTGCTTTGCCAACACCAAGCCATGGGTGACCCCTCAACTTCAAGTTCTGCTGAACAAGAAGAAGAGGGTGTTTGCTTCAGGGAGCAGAGAGGAGCTTAAGGAGGTCCAGCGTGAACTCAAGAAGGCGATCAGGATGGCCAAGGACGAATACAAGAGGAAACTGGAGGAGCAACTGGCGCAGGGAAACACAAGGGATGTGTGGAAAGGCCTGAAGAACATCTCAGGTCATGGCCAGAGTGGAACCAGAGCCACAGCAGGGGGAGACCAAAGATGGGCCACTGAACTTAACCAGTATTTCAACCGGTTTGATCAGGGCCCCCCTCCCCCCTCCACCTCTGCCCCCCACTCTTCACAAAGCTGTTTTTCCTCTGCCTCAGCCTACTCCCCCCAACTGTTCTCACCTCCAAGCCACCTTTCTCCCCCCCAACAAGCCCTACTGCCTCAGCTGCCCAACCCCCCACAGCCACCTCTCTCTGTTACATCTGAACAGGTGAGGAGAGAATTAAGGCGACTGAAGATCAGGAAAGCTGCTGGACCAGATGGACTCAGCCCCAGACTGCTCAGGGACTGTGCTGATCAACTTTGTGAGTTGGTCACACACATCTTCAACCTGAGCCTCAAACTGGAGAAGGTCCCGGTCCAGTGGAAGACCTCCTGTGTGGTTCCGGTTCCCAAGGCGGTACACGCGAAGGAGCCGAGCCACTTCAGACCAGTCGCCCTGACCTCCCATCTGATGAAGACCTTGGAGAGGCTGGTACTCGCATGACGGTGAGCTCTGCGTTGGATCCGCTGCAGTTCGCCTACAGGCCAAAGATGGGGGTGGACGACGCCGTCATCTACCTGCAGCACCGGGCACTGACTCATCTGGAAGCCGCCGGTAGCACTGTGAGAGTCATGTTTTTTGACTTCTCAAGTGGACCGGGACAGGAAGAGACTGAACAGGCTGGTCACAAGGGCCGGTTCTGTCCTGGGCCGCTCGCTGGACTCGGTGGAGGAGTTGGGAGAGAGGAGGACACTCTCCAGACTATCCTCCATCAGGGACAACGCTCTTCACCCACTGCACCTGACCGTGGAGGAGCAGCTCCTTCAGTGGCTCAGGCCCCCCAGTGTAGGACGGAGCGTTATAGAAGGTCCTTCATCCCAACTGGTGTCATTTAACTCTTTACTTTAAATATCCTGATGCTAATCCGTAGTGTGTTTTTCTTCTCGTGTGTTTTTTATTTTATTTTTTTCCGTTTTTATCTCTATTTTATTTTATTTTTATTCTATTTTATTTTGTTAATAGTGTTAAATTTCTAATTTTGTAAATAATTGTATATTCTTAAGATCGTTTTTATTTTATTTTGTATTATCTCTTTTATTATTTCTTTTTCCTTGCACTTTATTTTTTTAAACTGCGCTGTTGTGAAAGTGTGTTTCCCTCTGGATGAATAAAGCTTTTCTATTTCTATTTCTATTTCATTTGTCTTTATGTGTTATGTGTGTGTCTGGAGTAACATGTGTGTGTCTGGAGTAACATGTGTGTGTCTGGAGTAACATGTGTGTGTCTGGAGTAACATGTGTGTGTCTGGAGTAACATGTGTGTGTCGGGAGTAACATGTGTGTGTCTGGAGTAACATGTGTGTGTCTGGAGTAACATGTGTGTGTCTGGAGTAACATGTGTGTGTCTGGAGTAACATGTGTGTGTCTGGAGTAACATGTGTGTGTCTGGAGTAACATGTGTGTGTCGGGAGTAACATGTGTGTGTCTGGAGTAACATGTGTGTGTCTGGAGTAACATGTGTGTGTCTGGAGTAACATGTGTGTGTCTGGAGTAACATGTGTGTGTCGGGAGTAACATGTGTGTGTCGGGAGTAACATGTGTGTGTCTGGAGTAACATGTGTGTGTCTGGAGTAACATGTGTGTGTCTGGAGTAACATGTGTGTGTCTGGAGTAACATGTGTGTGTCTGGAGTAACATGTGTGTGTCTGGAGTAACATGTGTGTGTCTGGAGTAACATGTGTGTGTCGGGAGTAACATGTGTGTGTCTGGAGTAACATGTGTGTGTCGGGAGTAACATGTGTGTGTCTGGAGTAACATATGTGTGTCTGGAGTAACATGTGTGTGTCTTGAGTAACATGTGTGTGTCTGGAGTAACATGTGTGTGTCTGGAGTAACATGTGTGTGTCGGGAGTAACATGTGTGTGTCGGGAGTAACACATTATTACAGTAACAATAACGAGTTACTCCTAAGGTAACATGCATAACTACGGTTCTGAGAACAGGTCTGAACCATAATGAAACACAATATTGAGGTTGATTCTCGTTTATTTCTTCATTTCTTTGCTAAAACAAAAAGGTTTTCTTCGCTGATGTCTAACATCTGTTTGAGAAGAACCCTCGTGAAGGTCTGAGACGATGAGGTTCACTTTGATTTTGTTCTTCTCATCAGCCTCTGAAACAAACCTGCAGTAGATTTGTTGAGAACCTTCAACACCTTGTGGATCTGGAGCTCGTCTCACTGACACTACAGTGAAGCTGATGGACAGAAGGTCTCGTCACAGAAGGTCTCGTCACAGAAGGTCTCGTCACAGAAGGTCTCGTCACGATCCTCTGAACGACAGATGCTTAACGTCTTCTTCAACATCCTGACGCCATAAAACACTCCAGGAACGGCGTCACCTGCAGCCGTCTGTCAAACATCACCTTCACTCCACGGTGAGACGATGCTAACAAGTGTGTGCGACACACACTGGCAGATGAACAACAGCCTCTTAGGTAAATGGACGCTGTCATTGTGTGTCTGTCGACCTGATGGAAGCGTCTGTCAACAGTTACTTTGTTGCTCCTGGAACGAGAGACGACAGGAAACACTACACAACACTTTACTCTCTGAGACAAATGAAGATGAACCTTTATTCAACTCACCGGGAGAGTCACATCCTGGACATGTGTGTGTGTGTAGGTATGTACGTGCGCGTGTGTTAGTGTGTGTGTGTTTGTATGTATGTGTGTGTGTAGGTGCGTGTGTTTGTATGTGTTTGTGTGTGTAGGTATGTGCGTGCGTGTGTATAGGTGCGTGTGTATGTGTATGTGTGTGTTTGTATGTGTGTGTGTGTGTGTGTAGGAGTGTGTGTGTGTGTGTGTGTGTGTGTGTGTGTGTGTGTGTGTGTGTGTGTGTGTGTGTGTGTGTGTGTGTGTGTGTGTGTGTGTGTGTGTGTGTGTGTGTGTATGTGTGTGTGTGTGTGTGTGTGTGTGTATGTGTGTGTGTGTGTGTGTGTGTGTGTGTGTGTGTGTGTGTGTGTGTGTGTGTGTGTGTGTGTGTGTGTGTGTGTGTATGTGTGTGTGTGTGTGTGTGTGTGTGTGTGTGTGGTAATTTGTTTTCTCAGCTGGTGTTCTGGTCATTATTTACTTTGGAACATTAATCGTGTGACGGAC
Source organism: Callionymus lyra (assembly GCF_982586985.1). Lineage (NCBI taxonomy): Eukaryota > Metazoa > Chordata > Actinopteri > Syngnathiformes > Callionymidae > Callionymus > Callionymus lyra. The sequence goes on from NW_028258614.1 coordinate 70,629, forward strand.
ATGAAACAGTCGAGCTCGTGATAAACTTCAAACGTGTCCACGGAGCAGTAAAGGTGAAGAGATGCATGCTGGGATATATGGGATTGTTTCCTCAGCCTGCAGATGTGATTGAAGTGCATTAATATTCTGCTCGGCTGCTCTGGACCCGGAGGACCGGCTGTCCGCTGATACCGAAGCCCTCAAATGGACCTGATGTTGCTGTAATCGTGCAGAACCTCAACAGGTTCCCTCAGGAGAACAAGATGTTCCTCACAGAAGCTTCAAAACACCAGAGATTGAAACTCTCTCTAAGTTCCTCGTGTTAGTTAGTTGTGTTAGTTAGTTGTGTTAGTTAGTTGTGTTAGTTAGTTTTGTAAGTTACTTGTGTTAGTTAGTTGTGTTAGTTAGTTGTGTTAGTTAGTTGTGTAAGTTACTTGTGTAAGTTACTTGTGTTAGTTACTTGTGTTAGTTTGTTGTGTAAGTTACCTGTGTTAGTTAGTTGTGTCAGTTAGTTGTGTTAGTTAGTTGTGTTAGTTAGTTGTGTAAGTTACTTGTGTTAGTTACTTGTGTTAGTTTGTTGTGTAAGTTACCTGTGTTAGTTAGTTGTGTTAGTTACTTGTGTTAGTTACTTGTGTTAGTTAGTTGTGTAAGTTACTTGTGTTAGTTACTTGTGTTAGTTAGTTGTGTTAGTTAGTTGTGTTGGTTACTTGTGTTAGTTAGTTGTGTAAGTTACTTGTGTTAGTTACTTGTGTTAGTTACTTCTGTTAGTTAGTTGTGTTAGTTAGTTGTGTAAGTTACTTGTGTTAGTTAGTTGTGTTAGTTAGTTGTGTTAGCTAGTTGTGTTAGTTACTTGTGTTAGTTACTTGTGTTAGTTAGTTGTGTAAGTTACCTGTGTGAGTTAGTTGTGTTAGTTACTTGTGTTAGTTAGTTGTGTAAGTTACCTGTGTTAGTTAGTTGTGTTAGTTAGTTGTGTTAGTTACTTGTGTTAGTTACTTGTGTTAGTTAGTTGTGTAAGTTACTTGTGTTAGTTACTTGTGTTAGTTACTTGTGTTAGTTAGTTGTGTTAGTTACTTGTGTTAGTTAGTTGTGTAAGTTACTTGTGTTAGTTAGTTGTGTTAGTTAGTTGTGTTAGTTAGTTGTGTAAGTTACTTGTGTTAGTTAGTTGTGTTAGTTACTTGTGTTAGTTAGTTGTGTTAGTTACTTGTGTTAGTTACTTGTGTTAGTTACCTGTGTGAGTTAGTTGTGTTAGTTACTTGTGTTAGTTAGTTGTGTAAGTTACTTGTGTTAGTTACTTGTGTTAGTTAGTTGTGTAAGTTACTTGTGTTAGTTAGTTGTGTTAGTTACTCGTGTTAGTTAGTTGTGTAAGTTACTTGTGTTAGTTACTTGTGTTAGTTACTTGTGTTAGTTAGTTGTGTAAGTTACTTGTGTTAGTTACTTGTGTTAGTTACTTGTGTTAGTTAGTTGTGTTAGTTAGTTGTGTTAGTTACTTGTGTTAGTTAGTTGTGTTAGTTACTTGTGTTAGTTACTTGTGTTAGTTACTTGTGTTAGTTACTTGTGTTAGTTAGTTGTGTTAGTTAGTTGTGTTAGTTACTTGTGTAAGTTACTTGTGTTAGTTACTTGTGTTAGTTACTTGTGTTAGTTAGTTGTGTTAGTTAGTTGTGTTAGTTACTTGTGTTAGTTAGTTGTGTAAGTTACTTGTGTTAGTTACTTGTGTTAGTTACTTGTGTTAGTTAGTTGTGTAAGTTACTTGTGTTAGTTAGTTGTGTTAGTTACTCGTGTTAGTTAGTTGTGTAAGTTACTTGTGTTAGTTAGTTGTGTTAGTTACTTGTGTTAGTTAGTTGTGTAAGTTACCTGTGTTAGTTAGTTGTGTTAGTTAGTTGTGTTAGTTAGTTGTGTTAGTTACTTGTGTTAGTTAGTTGTGTAAGTTACTTGTGTTAGTTACTTGTGTTAGTTAGTTGTGTAAGTTACTTGTGTTAGTTAGTTGTGTTAGTTACTCGTGTTAGTTAGTTGTGTAAGTTACTTGTGTTAGTTACTTGTGTTAGTTAGTTGTGTTAGTTACTTGTGTTAGTTACTTGTGTTAGTTAGTTGTGTAAGTTACTTGTGTTAGTTAGTTGTGTTAGTTACTCGTGTTAGTTAGTTGTGTAAGTTACTTGTGTTATTTACTTGTGTTAGTTACTTGTGTTAGTTAGTTGTGTTAGATACTTGTGTTAATTAGTTGTGTAAGTTACCTGTGTTAGTTAGTTGTGTTAGTTACTTGTGTTAGTTAGTTGTGTAAGTTACTTGTGTTAGTTACTTGTGTTAGTTACTTGTGTTAGTTACTTGTGTTAGTTAGTTGTGTAAGTTAATTGTGTTAGTTAGTTGTGTTAGTTGTGTTAGTTAGTTGTGTTAGCTAGTTGTGTTAGTTACTTGTGTTAGTTAGTTGTGTAAGTTAGTTGTGTTAGTTAGTTGTGTTAGTTAGTTGTGTTAGCTAGTTGTGTTAGTTACTTGTGTTAGTTACTTGTGTTAGTTAGTTGTGTTAGCTAGTTGTGTTAGTTACTTGTGTTAGTTAGTTGTGTAAGTTACTTGTGTTAGTTAGTTGTGTTAGTTAGTTGTGTTAGTTAGTTGTGTTAGCTAGTTGTGTTAGTTAGTTGTGTTAGTTAGTTGTGTTAGCTAGTTGTGTTAGTTAGTTGTGTTAGTTAGTAGTGTTAGTTAGTTGTGTTAGCTAGTTGTATTAGTTAGTTGGTGTCAAATTCTGTGTGTGTTCAGACCACAACTCTGCCTAAACTTGAAAACGGCTCGACCAGTTGTCGAAGGAAGCAAAGGACAACTTGATTCTCTTTCTTTGGTTTTTATTTTCCTCTGATGATTTCAGTTCGGAATATAATTGTCAATACACCACCTGGAGGAGGAAGTACCTGGAGGAGGAAGTACCTGGAGGAGGAAGTACCTGGAGAAGGAAGTACCTGGAGGAGGAAGTACCTGGAAAAGGAAGTACCTGGAGAAGGAAGTACCTGGAGAAGGAAGTACCTGGAAAAGGAAGTACCTGGAGGAGGAAGTACCTGGAAAAGGAAGTACCTGGAGAAGGAAGTACCTGGAGGAGGAAGTACCTGGAAAAGGAAGTACCTGGAGGAGGAAGTACCTGGAGGAGGAAGTACCTGGAGGAGGAAGTACCTGGAGAAGGAAGTACCTGGAGAAGGAAGTACCTGGAGGAGGAAGTACCTGGAAAAGGAAGTACCTGGAGAAGGAAGTACCTGGAGGAGGAAGTACCTGGAAAAGGAAGTACCTGGAGAAGGAAGTACCTGGAGAAGGAAGTACCTGAGAGGAAGTACCTGGAAAAGGAAGTACCTGGAGAAGGAAGTACCTTGAGAAGGAAGTACCTGGAGGAGGAAGTACCTGGAGAAGGAAGTACCTGGAGAAGGAAGTACTTGGAGGAGGAAGTACCTGGAAAAGGAAGTACCTGGAGAAGGAAGTACCTGGAGGAGGAAGTACCTGGAGAAGGAAGTACCTGGAGAAGGAAGTACCTGGAGGAGGAAGTACCTGGAAAAGGAAGTACCTGGAGAAGGAAGAACCTGGAGGAGGAAGTACCTGGAAAAGGAAGTACCTGGAGAAGGAAGTACCTGGAGAAGGAAGTACCTGGAGGAGGAAGTACCTGGAAAAGGAAGTACCTGGAGAAGGAAGTACCTGGAGAAGGAAGTACCTGGAGGAGGAAGTACCTGGAGAAGGAAGTACCTGGAGAAGGAAGTACCTGGAGGAGGAAGTACCTGGAAAAGGAAGTACCTGGAGAAGGAAGTACCTGGAGGAGGAAGTACCTGGAAAAGGAAGTACCTGGAGAAGGAAGTACCTGGAGGAGGAAGTACCTGGAGAAGGAAGTACCTGGAGAAGGAAGTACCTGGAGGAGGAAGTACCTGGAAAAGGAAGTACCTGGAGAAGGAAGTACCTGGAGGAGGAAGTACCTGGAAAAGGAAGTACCTGGAGAAGGAAGTACCTGGAGAAGGAAGTACCTGGAGGAGGAAGTACCTGGAGGAGGAAGTACCTGGAGAAGGAAGTACCTGGAGGAGGAAGTACCTGGAAAAGGAAGTACCTGGAGAAGGAAGTACCTGGAGGAGGAAGTACCTGGAAAAGGAAGTACCTGGAGAAGGAAGTACCTGGAGAAGGAAGTACCTGGAGGAGGAAGTACCTGGAAAAGGAAGTACCTGGAGAAGGAAGTACCCGGAGAAGGAAGTACCTGGAGGAGGAAGTACCTGGAAAAGGAAGTACCTGGAGGAGGAAGTACCTGGAGAAGGAAGTACCTGGAGGAGGAAGTACCTGGAGGAGGAAGTACCTGGAGAAGGAAGTACCTGGAGGAGGAAGTACCTGGAAAAGGAAGTACCCAGAGAGGGAAGTACCTGGAGAAGGAAGTACCTGGAGAAGGAAGTACCTGGAGAAGGAAGTACCTGGAGGAGGAAGTACCTGGAGAAGGAAGTACCTGGAGAAGGAAGTACCTGGAGAAGGAAGTACCTGGAGAAGGAAGTACCTGGAGAAGGAAGTACCTGGAGGAAGAAGTACCTGGAAAAGGAAGTACCTGGAGAAGGAAGTACCTGGAGAAGGAAGTACCTGGAGGAGGAAGTACCTGGAAAAGGAAGTACCTGGAGGAGGAAGTACCTGGAGGAGGAAGTACCTGGAAAAGGAAGTACCTGGAGGAGGAAGTACCTGGAGGAGGAAGTACCTGGAAAAGAAAGTACCTGGAAAAGGAAGTACCTCGAGAAGGAAGTACCTGGAGAAGGAAGTACCTGGAGGAGGAAGTACCTGGAAAAGAAAGTACCTGGAAAAGGAAGTACCTGGAGGAGGAAGTACATGGAGAAGGAAGTACCTGGAGGAGGAAGTACCTGGAAAAGGAAGTACCTTGAGAAGGAAGTACCTGGAGAAGGAAGTACCTGGAGAAGGAAGTACCTGGAGGAGGAAGTACCTGGAAAAGAAAGTACCTGGAAAAAGAAGTACCTGGAGGAGGAAGTACCTGGAAAAGGAAGTACCTGGAAAAGGAAGTACCTGGAGAAGGAAGTACCTGGAGGAGGAAGTACCTGGAGGAGGAAGTACCTGGAAAAGGAAGTACCTGGAGAAGGAAGTACCTGGAGGAGGAAGTACCTGGAGGAGGAAGTACCTGGAAAAGGAAGTACCTGGAAAAGGAAGTACCTGGAGAAGGAAGTACCTGGAGAAGGAAGTACCTGGAGAAGGAAGTACCTGGAAAAGGAAGTACCTGGAGGAGGAAGTACCTGGAGAAGGAAGTACCTGGAGGAGGAAGTACCTGGAAAAGGAAGTACCTAGAGAAGGAAGTACCTGGAGAAGGAAGTACCTGGAGAAGGAAGTACCTGGAGGAGGAAGTACCTGGAGAAGGAAGTACCTGGAGAAGGAAGTACCTGGAGGAGGAAGTACCTGGAAAAGGAAGTACCTGGAAAAGGAAGTACCTGGAGAAGGAAGTACCTGGAGGAGGAAGTACCTGGAAAAGGAAGTACCTGGAAAAGGAAGTACCTGGAAAAGGAAGTACCTGGAGAAGGAAGTACCTGGAGGAGGAAGTACCTGGAAAAGAAAGTACCTGGAAAAGGAAGTACCTGGAGGAGGAAGTACCTGGAGAAGGAAGTACCTGGAGGAGGAAGTACCTGGAGAAGGAAGTACCTGGAGAAGGAAGTACCTGGAAAAGGAAGTACCTGGAGAAGGAAGTACCTGGAGAAGGAAGTACCTGGAGGAAGAAGTACCTGGAAAAGGAAGTACCTGGAGAAGGAAGTACCTGGAGAAGGAAGTACCTGGAGGAGGAAGTACCTGGAAAAGGAAGTACCTGGAGGAGGAAGTACCTGGAGGAGGAAGTACCTGGAAAACGAAGTACCTGGAGGAGGAAGTACCTGGAGGAGGAAGTACCTGGAAAAGAAAGTACCTGGAAAAGGAAGTACCTCGAGAAGGAAGTACCTGGAGAAGGAAGTACCTGGAGGAGGAAGTACCTGGAAAAGAAAGTACCTGGAAAAGGAAGTACCTGGAGGAGAAAGTACCTGGAGAAGGAAGTACCTGGAGGAGGAAGTACCTGGAAAAGGAAGTACCTTGAGAAGGAAGTACCTGGAGAAGGAAGTACCTGGAGAAGGAAGTACCTGGAGAAGGAAGTACCTGGAGAAGGAAGTACCTGGAGGAGGAAGTACCTGGAAAAGAAAGTACCTGGAAAAAGAAGTACCTGGAGGAGGAAGTACCTGGAAAAGGAAGTACCTGGAAAAGGAAGTACCTGGAGAAGGAAGTACCTGGAGGAGGAAGTACCTGGAAAAGGAAGTACCTGGAAAAGGAAGTACCTGGAGAAGGAAGTACCTGGAGGAGGAAGTACCTGGAAAAGGAAGTACCTGGAAAAGGAAGTACCTGGAGAAGGAAGTACCTGGAGAAGGAAGTACCTGGAGAAGGAAGTACCTGGAAAAGGAAGTACCTGGAGGAGGAAGTACCTGGAGAAGGAAGTACCTGGAGGAGGAAGTACCTGGAAAAGGAAGTACCTAGAGAAGGAAGTACCTGGAGAAGGAAGTACCTGGAGAAGGAAGTACCTGGAGGAGGAAGTACCTGGAGAAGGAAGTACCTGGAGAAGGAAGTACCTGAAGGAGGAAGTACCTGGAAAAGGAAGTACCTGGAAAAGGAAGTACCTGGAGAAGGAAGTACCTGGAGGAGGAAGTACCTGGAAAAGGAAGTACCTGGAAAAGGAAGTACCTGGAGAAGGAAGTACCTGGAGGAGGAAGTACCTGGAAAAGGAAGTACCTGGAAAAGGAAGTACCTGGAGAAGGAAGTACCTGGAGGAGGAAGTACCTGGAGGAGGAAGTACCTGGAAAAGGAAGTACCTGGAGGAGGAAGTACCTTGAGGAGGAAGTACCTGGAGGAGGAAGTACCTTGAGGAGGAAGTACCTGGAGGAGGAAGTACCTTGAGGAGGAAGTACCTGGAGGAGGAAGTACCTTGAGGAGGAAGTACCTGGAGGAGGAAGTATGATGAACGACTTGAAACCAACACATGTAATTCAACATCTTCAGAACAAACGTGACAGAATATACAGAGAATGAGAAATGAATGGATTGAATATTTCAAGCTGGAAGTCTTGCTACGAGATGATGGTCCACAGCTTCACTAAAACACCTACAAATCTAGACTTGTTCCATGTTGTTGATCCAACAGGAACGTTACAGACGAGCAGTTTGAAGGTGTTTGGATGTTTTTGGACGAAGACGAAGAAATCTGCTCCCGTCGCTACATTAAAATGAACAAACATCATTGTCTCCGACTCAGAAGCCACGAGTCGACAACGAACTGTCTCTTCACGTTACATGTCGATAATTATCGTCTCTCTTCAAGGTCCTCAGTGGTCCAAGGAAGCCATGTGTCAATGTGGTTCAAGTTCTTGTGTTGTTACCACCACGAGTGGAGAACTTGAGGAGAACATGATGGTCCATGAGAACTTGAGGAGAACATGATGGTCCATGAGAACTTGAGGAGAACATGATGGTGCATGAGAACTTGAGGAGAACATGATGGTCCATGAGAACTTGAGGAGAACATGATGGTCCATGAGAACTTGAGGAGAACATGATGGTCCATGAGAACTTGAGGATAACATGATGGTCCATGAGAACTTGAGGAGAACATGATGGTCCATGAGAACTTGAGGAGAACATGATGGTCCATGAGAACTTGAGGATAACATGATGGTCCATGAGAACTTGAGGAGAACATGATGGTCCATGAGAACTTGAGGAGAACATGATGGTCCATGAGAACTTGAGGATAACATGATGGTCCATGAGAACTTGAGGAGAACATGATGGTCCATGAGAACTTGAGGAGAACATGATGGTCCATGAGAACTTGAGGATAACATGATGGTCCATGAGAACTTGAGGAGAACATGATGGTCCATGAGAACTTGAGGAGAACATGATGGTCCATGAGAACTTGAGGAGAACATGATGGTCCATGAGAACTTGAGGATAACATGATGGTCCATGAGAACTTAAGGAGAACATGATGGTCCATGAGAATTTGAGGATAACATGATGGTCCATGAGAACTTGAGGATAACATGATGGTCCATGAGAACTTGAGGTTAACATGATGGTCCATGAGAACTTGAGGATAACATGATGGTCCATGAGTACTTGAGGAGAACATGATGGTCCATGAGAACTTGAGGAGAACATGATGGTCCATGAGAACTTGAGGAGAACATGATGGTCCATGAGAACTTGAGGAGAACATGATGGTCCATGAGAACTTGAGGAGAACATGATGGTCCATGAGAACTTGAGGAGAACATGATGGTCCATGAGAGCTTGAGGAGAACATGATGGTGCATGAGAACTTGAGGAGAACATGATGGTGCATGAGAACTTGAGGATAACATGATGGTCCATGAGAACTTGAGGAGAACATGATGGTCCATGAGAACTTGAGGAGAACATGATGGTCCATGAGAACTTGAGGATAACATGATGGTCCATGAGAACTTGAGGAGAACATGATGGTCCATGAGAACTTGAGGAGAACATGATGGTCCATGAGAACTTGAGGAGAACATGATGGTCCATGAGAACTTGAGGATAACATGATGGTCCATGAGAACTTAAGGAGAACATGATGGTCCATGAGAATTTGAGGATAACATGATGGTCCATGAGAACTTGAGGTTAACATGATGGTCCATGAGAACTTGAGGATAACATGATGGTCCATGAGTACTTGAGGAGAACATGATGGTCCATGAGAACTTGAGGAGAACATGATGGTCCATGAGAACTTGAGGAGAACATGATGGTCCATGAGAACTTGAGGAGAACATGATGGTCCATGAGAACTTGAGGAGAACATGATGGTCCATGAGAACTTGAGGAGAACATGATGGTCCATGAGAACTTGAGGAGAACATGATGGTGCATGAGAACTTGAGGAGAACATGATGGTGCATGAGAACTTGAGGAGAACATGATGGTCCATGAGAACTTGAGGAGAACATGATGGTCCATGAGAACTTGAGGAGAACATGATGGTCCATGAGAACTTGAGGAGAACATGATGGTCCATGAGAACTTGAGGAGAACATGATGGTCCATGAGAACTTGAGGAGAACATGATGGTCCATGAGAACTTGAGGAGAACATGATGGTCCATGAGAACTTGAGGAGAACATGATGGTGCATGAGAACTTGAGGAGAACATGATGGTGCATGAGAACTTGAGGAGAACATGATGGTCCATGAGAACTTGAGGAGAACATGATGGTCCATGAGAACTTGAGGAGAACATGATGGTCCATGAGAACTTGAGGTTAACATGATGGTCCATGAGAACTTGAGGAGAACATGATGGTGCATGAGAACTTGAGGAGAACATGATGGTCCATGAGAACTTGAGGATAACATGATGGTCCATGAAAACTTGAGGAGAACATGATGGTGCATGAGAACTTGAGGTTAACATGATGGTCCATGAGAACTTGAGGATAACATGATGGTCCATGAGTACTTGAGGAGAACATGATGGTCCATGAGAACTTGAGGAGAACATGATGGTCCATGAGAACTTGAGGAGAACATGATGGTCCATGAGAACTTGAGGAGAACATGATGGTCCATGAGAACTTGAGGAGAACATGATGGTCCATGAGAACTTGAGGAGAACATGATGGTGCATGAGAACTTGAGGAGAACATGATGGTGCATGAGAACTTGAGGAGAACATGATGGTCCATGAGAACTTGAGGAGAACATGATGGTCCATGAGAACTTGAGGAGAACATGATGGTCCATGAGAACTTGAGGAGAACATGATGGTCCATGAGAACTTGAGGAGAACATGATGGTCCATGAGAACTTGAGGAGAACATGATGGTCCATGAGAACTTGAGGAGAACATGATGGTCCATGAGAACTTGAGGAGAACATGATGGTGCATGAGAACTTGAGGAGAACATGATGGTGCATGAGAACTTGAGGAGAACATGATGGTGCATGAGAACTTGAGGAGAACATGATGGTCCATGAGAACTTGAGGAGAACATGATGGTCCATGAGAACTTGAGGAGAACATGATGGTCCATGAGAACTTGAGGAGAACATGATGGTCCATGAGAACTTGAGGAGAACATGATGGTCCATGAGAACTTGAGGTTAACATGATGGTCCATGAGAACTTGAGGAGAACATGATGGTGCATGAGAACTTGAGGAGAACATGATGGTCCATGAGAACTTGAGGATAACATGATGGTCCATGAGAACTTGAGGAGAACATGATGGTCCATGAGAACTTGAGGAGAACATGATGGTGCATGAGAACTTGAGGTTAACATGATGGTCCATGAGAACTTGAGGAGAACATGATGGTCCATGAGAACTTGAGGAGAACATGATGGTGCATGAGAACTTGAGGAGAACATGATGGTCCATGAGAACTTGAGGAGAACATGATGGTCCATGAGAACTTGAGGAGAACATGATGGTCCATGAGAACTTGAGGAGAACATGATGGTCCATGAGAACTTGAGGAGAACATGATGGTGCATGAGAACTTGAGGAGAACATGATGGTGCATGAGAACTTGAGGAGAACATGATGGTCCATGAGAACTTGAGGAGAACATGATGGTCCATGAGAACTTGAGGAGAACATGATGGTCCATGAGAACTTGAGGAGAACATGATGGTCCATGAGAACTTGAGGAGAACATGATGGTCCATGAGAACTTGAGGAGAACATGATGGTCCATGAGAACTTGAGGAGAACATGATGGTCCATGAGAACTTGAGGAGAACATGATGGTGCATGAGAACTTGAGGAGAACATGATGGTGCATGAGAACTTGAGGAGAACATGATGGTGCATGAGAACTTGAGGAGAACATGATGGTCCATGAGAACTTGAGGAGAACATGATGGTCCATGAGAACTTGAGGAGAACATGATGGTCCATGAGAACTTGAGGAGAACATGATGGTCCATGAGAACTTGAGGTTAACATGATGGTCCATGAGAACTTGAGGAGAACATGATGGTGCATGAGAACTTGAGGAGAACATGATGGTCCATGAGAACTTGAGGATAACATGATGGTCCATGAAAACTTGAGGAGAACATGATGGTGCATGAGAACTTGAGGTTAACATGATGGTCCATGAGAACTTGAGGATAACATGATGGTCCATGAGTACTTGAGGAGAACATGATGGTCCATGAGAACTTGAGGAGAACATGATGGTCCATGAGAACTTGAGGAGAACATGATGGTCCATGAGAACTTGAGGAGAACATGATGGTCCATGAGAACTTGAGGAGAACATGATGGTCCATGAGAACTTGAGGAGAACATGATGGTGCATGAGAACTTGAGGAGAACATGATGGTGCATGAGAACTTGAGGAGAACATGATGGTCCATGAGAACTTGAGGAGAACATGATGGTCCATGAGAACTTGAGGAGAACATGATGGTCCATGAGAACTTGAGGAGAACATGATGGTCCATGAGAACTTGAGGAGAACATGATGGTCCATGAGAACTTGAGGAGAACATGATGGTCCATGAGAACTTGAGGAGAACATGATGGTGCATGAGAACTTGAGCAGAACATGATGGTGCATGAGAACTTGAGGAGAACATGATGGTGCATGAGAACTTGAGGAGAACATGATGGTCCATGAGAACTTGAGGAGAACATGATGGTCCATGAGAACTTGAGGAGAACATGATGGTCCATGAGAACTTGAGGAGAACATGATGGTCCATGAGAACTTGAGGAGAACATGATGGTCCATGAGAACTTGAGGTTAACATGATGGTCCATGAGAACTTGAGGAGAACATGATGGTGCATGAGAACTTGAGGAGAACATGATGGTGCATGAGAACTTGAGGATAACATGATGGTCCATGAGAACTTGAGGAGAACATGATGGTCCATGAGAACTTGAGGAGAACATGATGGTGCATGAGAACTTGAGGATAACATGATGGTCCATGAGAACTTGAGGATAACATGATGGTCCATGAGAACTTGAGGAGAACATGATGGTGCATGAGAACTTGAGGAGAACATGATGGTCCATGAGAACTTGAGGAGAACATGATGGTCCATGAGAACTTGAGGAGAACATGATGGTGCATGAGAACTTGAGGAGAACATGATGGTGCATGAGAACTTGAGGAGAACATGATGGTCCATGAGAACTTGAGGAGAACATGATGGTCCATGAGAACTTGAGGAGAACATGATGGTGCATGAGAACTTGAGGAGAACATGATGGTGCATGAGAACTTGAGGAGAACATGATGGTCCATGAGAACTTGAGGAGAACATGATGGTGCATGAGAACTTGAGGAGAACATGATGGTGCATGAGAACTTGAGGAGAACATGATGGTCCATGAGAACTTGAGGAGAACATGATGGTGCATGAGAACTTGAGGAGAACATGATGGTCCATGAGAACTTGAGGAGAACATGATGGTCCATGAGAACTTGAGGAGAACATGATGGTCCATGAGAACTTGAGGAGAACATGATGGTCCATGAGAACTTGAGGAGAACATGATGGTCCATGAGAACTTGAGGAGAACATGATGGTCCATGAGAACTTGAGGAGAACATGATGGTCCATGAGAATTTGAGGAGAACATGATGGTCCATGAGAACTTGAGGAGAACATGATGGTCCATGAGAACTTGAGGAGAACATGATGGTCCATGAGAACTTGAGGAGAACATGATGGTCCATGAGAACTTGAGGAGAACATGATGGTCCATGAGAACTTGAGGAGAACATGATGGTGCATGAGAACTTGAGGAGAACATGATGGTGCATGAGAACTTGAGGAGAACATGATGGTGCATGAGAACTTGAGGAGAACATGATGGTCCATGAGAACTTGAGGAGAACATGATGGTGCATGAGAACTTGAGGAGAACATGATGGTGCATGAGAACTTGAGGAGAACATGATGGTCCATGAGAACTTGAGGAGAACATGATGGTGCATGAGAACTTGAGGAGAACATGATGGTCCATGAGAACTTGAGGAGAACATGATGGTCCATGAGAACTTGAGGAGAACATGATGGTCCATGAGAACTTGAGGAGAACATGATGGTCCATGAGAACTTGAGGAGAACATGATGGTCCATGAGAACTTGAGGAGAACATGATGGTCCATGAGAACTTGAGGAGAACATGATGGTCCATGAGAACTTGAGGAGAACATGATGGTCCATGAGAACTTGAGGAGAACATGATGGTCCATGAGAACTTGAGGAGAACATGATGGTCCATGAGAACTTGAGGAGAACATGATGGTGCATGAGAACTTGAGGAGAACATGATGGTGCATGAGAACTTGAGGAGAACATGATGGTGCATGAGAACTTGAGGAGAACATGATGGTCCATGAGAACTTGAGGAGAACATGATGGTCCATGAGAACTTGAGGAGAACATGATGGTCCATGAGAACTTGAGGAGAACATGATGGTCCATGAGAACTTGAGGTTAACATGATGGTCCATGAGAACTTGAGGAGAACATGATGGTGCATGAGAACTTGAGGAGAACATGATGGTCCATGGGAACTTGAGGATAACATGATGGTCCATGAAAACTTGAGGAGAACATGATGGTGCATGAGAACTTGAGGTTAACATGATGGTCCATGAGAACTTGAGGATAACATGATGGTCCATGAGTACTTGAGGAGAACATGATGGTCCATGAGAACTTGAGGAGAACATGATGGTCCATGAGAACTTGAGGAGAACATGATGGTCCATGAGAACTTGAGGAGAACATGATGGTCCATGAGAACTTGAGGAGAACATGATGGTCCATGAGAACTTGAGGAGAACATGATGGTGCATGAGAACTTGAGGAGAACATGATGGTGCATGAGAACTTGAGGAGAACATGATGGTCCATGAGAACTTGAGGAGAACATGATGGTCCATGAGAACTTGAGGAGAACATGATGGTCCATGAGAACTTGAGGAGAACATGATGGTCCATGAGAACTTGAGGAGAACATGATGGTCCATGAGAACTTGAGGAGAACATGATGGTCCATGAGAACTTGAGGAGAACATGATGGTGCATGAGAACTTGAGGAGAACATGATGGTGCATGAGAACTTGAGGAGAACATGATGGTGCATGAGAACTTGAGGAGAACATGATGGTCCATGAGAACTTGAGGAGAACATGATGGTCCATGAGAACTTGAGGAGAACATGATGGTCCATGAGAACTTGAGGAGAACATGATGGTCCATGAGAACTTGAGGAGAACATGATGGTCCATGAGAACTTGAGGTTAACATGATGGTCCATGAGAACTTGAGGAGAACATGATGGTGCATGAGAACTTGAGGAGAACATGATGGTCCATGAGAACTTGAGGATAACATGATGGTCCATGAGAACTTGAGGAGAACATGATGGTCCATGAGAACTTGAGGAGAACATGATGGTGCATGAGAACTTGAGGATAACATGATGGTCCATGAGAACTTGAGGATAACATGATGGTCCATGAGAACTTGAGGAGAACATGATGGTGCATGAGAACTTGAGGAGAACATGATGGTCCATGAGAACTTGAGGAGAACATGATGGTCCATGAGAACTTGAGGAGAACATGATGGTGCATGAGAACTTGAGGAGAACATGATGGTGCATGAGAACTTGAGGAGAACATGATGGTCCATGAGAACTTGAGGAGAACATGATGGTCCATGAGAACTTGAGGAGAACATGATGGTGCATGAGAACTTGAGGAGAACATGATGGTGCATGAGAACTTGAGGAGAACATGATGGTCCATGAGAACTTGAGGAGAACATGATGGTGCATGAGAACTTGAGGAGAACATGATGGTGCATGAGAACTTGAGGAGAACATGATGGTCCATGAGAACTTGAGGAGAACATGATGGTGCATGAGAACTTGAGGAGAACATGATGGTCCATGAGAACTTGAGGAGAACATGATGGTCCATGAGAACTTGAGGAGAACATGATGGTCCATGAGAACTTGAGGAGAACATGATGGTCCATGAGAACTTGAGGAGAACATGATGGTCCATGAGAACTTGAGGAGAACATGATGGTCCATGAGAACTTGAGGAGAACATGATGGTCCATGAGAATTTGAGGAGAACATGATGGTCCATGAGAACTTGAGGAGAACATGATGGTCCATGAGAACTTGAGGAGAACATGATGGTCCATGAGAACTTGAGGAGAACATGATGGTCCATGAGAACTTGAGGAGAACATGATGGTCCATGAGAACTTGAGGAGAACATGATGGTCCATGAGAACTTGAGGAGAACATGATGGTCCATGAGAACTTGAGGAGAACATGATGGTGCATGAGAACTTGAGGAGAACATGATGGTGCATGAGAACTTGAGGAGAACATGATGGTGCATGAGAACTTGAGGAGAACATGATGGTCCATGAGAACTTGAGGAGAACATGATGGTCCATGAGAACTTGAGGAGAACATGATGGTCCATGAGAACTTGAGGATAACATGATGGTCCATGAGAACTTGAGGTTAACATGATGGTCCATGAGAACTTGAGGATAACATGATGGTCCATGAGTACTTGAGGAGAACATGATGGTCCATGAGAACTTGAGGAGAACATGATGGTCCATGAGAACTTGAGGAGAACATGATGATGATGATAAAGGAACTCAAATCTCTTTCCTGTCTAATGAGTTCTGCGCATTTGTTTGATCCAAGGAAGACATTTTAGAATTAAAACAGTCAATTTATTAATAACAAAGTATGTCTTACAAGACCTTAAACACAACAGTTAAACAAAGAAATGCAAATGATTCAAATTGTTCAAAAATACCACAGTTCCAGCGCTTGGTCCAGCCGTCTGTCAGTCATCTCACCAGGTCCTCCCAGAGAGGGATCTTTAGATCGTCTCGTCTTTTAAAGCCAAGACACTCAAGACACTCCCATCATAAGTTAAGTTCCCCAAATCTGACTCCATAATGAACAACAGATGTTGTTTGATCTGATCACTAATCTAAACAGAGAATCTCCTGACCTCCTTCACACCTGTTATCTCCAACCAGGTTCGTGGACCATCAATTCCGTGTCTTGATACTTCAAAAGTCGGGAACATCCTTGTCTAAACAATCACGACATTTGTTACTGTGGCTTTTATCCTTCCTTCCCAATACATATGTTATCTTCACAGTCACCTTCAAGCCATGATCATCAGAGACCCTGAGCTCTGGACCTTCATAACCCCTGCTGTGAGAAGAGATCTGTCGTAAAACACAACACAGGATGTTTAAGATCTGAAGAGATGACATTATCAATGTTTAACAGTTGATTACACAGAAGACATACATTCAACTCATCAATGGATACACCTATAGGGAAGTCATTTAGAATATGTCTTCAATCCTCCTTTGACCTCTGAAACCAGAGGTCAACCTTAAAATGTTGAAGTTCAAAACAAACCTTTTGTCTCAAAATCTGGTACATGGTAAAAGATCAATCAGTTTGCAGTTATTTCCATAACTTCTACACACCATTTTCTCACCATAAACCCTTAAACAAACTCTGTAATCGAAAAAGGAGCTGAAGCCCAAACTTACTCTCCTATCGTATGTAATCCATGAAATAAACCCAAAATATCAATTTTCTAAACAAAAAAAAGTAAAAACAAAATCATTTCACATTTCATTCATTTCACCTTGTAATCCTTTATTTTACATTTCAATGTTATTAGCCTTTCATTTATACTTTATAAATGTATCTTATTTTTAAACTGACCAGTTTCTACAAAACTCGCTTACATAAATGAAACCAACTATATTTAACATTAGTTCTCAATTCTTAACTCAAAATAATGCTTCTAATGTTTTAAATGTAAAAATGTCAACTAATTTTTAAAATGCCAGACTTTCTAAGTTATGTTTTAGTCGTTTTTCTAATGGGAAACATTGCGAATTATTCTAATAACTCATTCTGGAGTTTTTAATCATAGGGTCTTTGTATTTCTACATGTATTTCTACATGTATTTCTACATGTATTTCTACATGTATTTCTACATGTATTTCTACATGTATTTCCCCAAAATCTAAACACAATTTCATATATGGCCTTATAAGTGAGAATTATAATATGCAAAGACAATTATTGTTTTACAAATCCCAGACTTTGTAAATTATACAATTAGATTTTTGCTCATTTCTTTTTTCCAAATTATTATTATTTTTTAAATACTGTGGCTTCCAACTAAATTCATGCTCACAGATTAAAAAACATCATCTCATACAATCTTTCAATTTTTACGACACCCTATGTGTCTGTTTCTTACTTTTGGAAGCATTTAGAAACTATTTAACCTGTGAATTTGATATGAATCATAAACCCTCCTTTCACTGAACAATACCCATTGCTTCAGTGAAATCTAACATTTTTAAATCTATTTGTTCAAAAACAACCAAGATTTTATCACTTCCAGTGTGAATCTTAAACAAGAAAACCTCAATAGTTAATTCCCAAGTTTGTGTCAGAAAGCCAGCATTACAAGGGATATCATTTAAAGAGTTTTCAAGCGAGCTACCAGTGTCGTTTGCTTCCAAACTTTTTAGTTCATCAAGTGACTTGAGATGATTTCATGAGCAAAACAAACTCAATGAGGGACATGATCGCTTGGTGGAGGCGCAGGATTCCATTCAGCACCTCTTTGATAGAAAGAAATGGAAATTCCCTGAGCGCCCCAGTCCATGTGGCTCAAGACTCAGGACAATGCACTCATGTAGGCCTTGTAGGGTGTTTCCACTGGTTGTTGTGGAAAACCATATTTCAAAATGGTTTAAGGAAATAGGCAAAAGCAGGAAAATTGCCATCAAGCGGTAGTGATGTGGTGGAAAAGGTCATCGCTGGCAGCGAGACTTCATCAGGTGCAGAGGTGGATCACTGCTGGTGAAAAGCAGTGAGACTTCATCAGGTGCAGAGGTGGATCACTGCTGGTGAAAAGCAGTGAGACTTCATCAGGTGCAGAGGTGGATCACTGCTGGTGAAAAGCAGTGAGACTTCATCAGGTGCAGGGGTGGATCACTGCTGGTGAAAAGCAGTGAGACTTCATCAGGTGCAGAGGTGGATCACTGCTGGTGAAAAGCAGTGAGACTTCATCAGGTGCAGAGGTGGATCACTGCTGGTGAAAAGCAGTGAGACTTCATCAGGTGCAGGGGTGGATCACTGCTGGTGAAAAGCAGTGAGACTTCATCAGGTGCAGAGGTGGATCACTGCTGGTGAAAAGCAGTGAGACTTCATCAGGTGCAGGGGTGGATCACTGCTGGTGAAAAGCAGTGAGACTTCATCAGGTGCAGAGGTGGATCACTGCTGGTGAAAAGCAGTGAGACTTCATCAGGTGCAGAGGTGGATCACTGCTGGTGAAAAGCAGTGAGACTTCATCAGGTGCAGGGGTGGATCACTGCTGGTGAAAAGCAGTGAGACTTCATCAGGTGCAGGGGTGGATCACTGCTGGTGAAAAGCAGTGAGACTTCATCAGGTGCAGGGGTGGATCACTGCTGGTGAAAAGCAGTGAGACTTCATCAGGTGCAGAGGTGGATCACTGCTGGTGAAAAGCAGTGAGACTTCATCAGGTGCAGAGGTGGATCACTGCTGGTGAAAAGCAGTGAGACTTCATCAGGTGCAGAGGTGGATCACTGCTGGTGAAAAGCAGTGAGACTTCATCAGGTGCAGAGGTGGATCACTGCTGGTGAAAAGCAGTGAGACTTCATCAGGTGCAGAGGTGGATCACTGCTGGTGAAAAGCAGTGAGACTTCATCAGGTGCAGAGGTGGATCACTGCTGGTGAAAAGCAGTGAGACTTCATCAGGTGCAGAGGTGGATCACTGCTGGTGAAAAGCAGTGAGACTTCATCAGGTGCAGAGGTGGATCACTGCTGGTGAAAAGCAGTGAGACTTCATCAGGTGCAGAGGTGGATCACTGCTGGTGAAAAGCAGCGAGACTTCATCAGGTGCAGGGGTGGATCACTGCTGGTGAAAAGCAGTGAGACTTCATCAGGTGCAGGGGTGGATCACTGCTGGTGAAAACAATGATCAATCGAATCATGAACATGCACGTATCACATGCCGTTAATATGTTAGTGTTCATTGCTTCTTTCTCTCAGTGCAAACACACACATGATCTCATCTTCTTGCACTTGATTCATCCTGGCAGCACATAGACACACAAACACACAGACACATGGACACATAGACACACAAACACACAGACACATGGACACATAGACACACAAACACACAGACACATGGACACATAGACACACAAACACACAGACACATGGACACATAGACACACAAACACACAGACACATGGACACATAGACACACAAACACACAGACACATAGATACACAGACACACAAACACACAGACACATAGATACACAGACACACAAACACACAGATACACAGACACACAAACACACAAACACATAGACACATAGATACACAGACACACAGACACACAAACACACAGACACATAGACACACAAACACATAGACACATAGATACACAGACACACAGACACACAAACACACAAACACATAGACACATAGATACACAGACACACAGACACACAAACACACAGACACATAGATACACAGACACACAAACACACAGACACATAGATACACAGACACACAAACACACAGACACATAGATACACAGACACACAAACACATAGACACATAGATACACAGACACACAGACACACAGAAACACAAACACACAAACACATAGACACATAGATACACAGACACACAGACACACAAACACACAAACACATAGACACATAGATACACAGACACACAGACACACAGACACACAAAGAGAAATCTTTTCAGGCTGTTGCTCCTAAGCTTTGGAACAATCTTCCTCTCTCTTTGCGCTTGATGGAGTCTACTGACTCCTTTAAGAAACATCTTAAGACGTTTCTATTTGTTCAGGCTTTTCCTTGAATTTCTCGAACTCCTGTGTTGTTCTCGGTGTTGTCTTGATCTTTGAAGTATGTACTGTTTTGAGTATTGTTTTTGATTGTTGAAGCGCTTTGTGACCCTGGTCTCGAAAAGCGCTATATAAATATATATTACTTACTTACTTACTTACTTACAAACACACAAACACATAGACACATAGATACACAGACACACAAACACACAGACACATAGATACACAGACACACAAACACACAGACACATAGATACACAGACACACAAACACACAGACACATAGATACACAGACACACAAACACACAGACACATAGATACACAGACACACAAACACATAGACACATAGATACACAGACACACAGACACACAAACACACAGACACACAAACACATAGACACAAAGTCTGTTGCACTGCAGATGCACAGTGTTCGATCTACGTCATGTCATGTCATGACATGTCAGTCAAACGCATAAGTTCAGTATCATCTGATCAAACTGATGATTCAAATATAAAGCGGTTATTTCTTTTAAATATTCTTTCTTCAATTCATTTATCCAGTTGATCGACTCATAACGTTTTGTTTTTTTTATTAAACTTTACTCAAATCAAATTCATAATAAGTGATTTCCAGTTTAAGTTTAGAATTTAACCATTTTAAAGTAATCCTCAAATCAACAATTATCAAAAGTTCCCAAAAATATTCTAACCCCTTATAGTTATTTAAAGTATTTATATTTTTCTATATGACACCAAACTGTTCCCTAAAGAATCTTAAAATCAATCATTTTAATTTTATTATCAATTTTCACTTCTATAAAACCCTTCATAGGACATGATCTCACTGCCATCAGCGCTAATGTATCAAAGCCTCGTCATTACTTTTCAAATCTAAGTTAAAATTATTTTTACTTACAGACTTCAAGAGACTGAATTAAGAATCAACTTCTTCATTAACTTCTTTATCTCTTCGATTATTCATTCACTTCTGGTTGGTAAAGTCTCAACATTCCTAAACACAAATGAACAAGTTTCCTCTTTCATCTTCAAAGTAGATCTGAGATTGTTCTGCTGTCAAGCCTGTCACTCAAACCCGTCAGCGTATCAAATCATTTACATTCAGAATATAATGTAGTAATACTTATCCTAAAAATGATCCCGATTCAATGATACTACATTTTCAACCATATATCTTCTTCCTCTCCTTTTATCCCTGTTTTCTTTCCAAAAGTAGCAGATAAAAGGATAGTTTACTTCCCGTTTTTTATGCAATTCCATTTCACTTAAACTTCCTAACTCCCTACATTACAGCGTCTCACAGTCATGACTGTTCAGAATCTCTTCTACTAGAGGATTATACTCCCAATCAAAAATAAAAATCTCAAAATCTTCTCTACAGAGAATCCCCTTTTCTATTTTAAATCAGAGTTTCAATGCTTTTAATGAACGGACAAGAAAATGTCAAGAAAACAATATCATGCAAGAAAAGGAGGATTTTCTTCAGCTGCAAACATCCTCATGGATCAGTCAATGTATTAGGTTTGGCCTGTTTCTCAAAACATGACCCATGAGTGGCTTCGTCGTGTCATCAGACAGGATCTGATAAACTTTCTCTTCCACCTCGGCTCACCAGCATCACCTGCATGGTCCCATCAGTGAGACATCTTCTCACGGGACTTAGGTCAAGTAATCGTGACTGTGCCTGTCTTAGGTTGTCCCAGGGTTTGAGTCAGGATCTTCATCAGCGAACCAGCCTTCCATACTCTCCTGGATCAGGCTGCTTCATAGGGCGAGAGTGATAACAGTAGAGGGGAGAGAAGACACTTTGCCTTTTTCTTAAACCAAACATTTGTTTTGATGACTGTCGGACCCCAGAAAATTGTTTGTCAAAGTAATGGTCATTTTCTGATGTTTCACTGTGACCCATATAGTACTTTGATTGTTTGACAGAACATTTCATCTCCATTAAAGAAAAGCTTTTTTGAAAAAGTGTAATTAAATGGACACTATGTCTCAAAATTGTGTTAAAAGTCACAGAGTGGAAGGAGTGTGTTAGTAGAGCAGGAACAGATCTCAGAGTCTAACCACAAGTAGTGAACAATCCCACAGATAGAGCTCCTCCCTCTAGAGGTTCTAGTTTCATGTCATGGACAAGAAAACACTCAGTGGAGCAGAACTTGCTTTGAATTATAAAATGATCTTGAAAACCTAAAAAATACTTAATTTAAACAATCCTAGATGTTAAAACAGCTGACACAGTCTCAGAGTAAACAAACAAGCCACAAAGAACAATCTCAGTCAGAGTCGAAACTTTACAACAAGGACTAACTTTAGCTCACAATTTAAACAAGTAACCATTACTCTTATCAGCCAAATACTTCCATAGTCCAACCAAATAGAGTCAAGCAACATACATTCACAGAACAACCATAAAACCAACTAGATTTAACCTCATGATACAATGTGGGTTGTATTTTTAAGCTTTTAAACTAAGATCTACAAAAAGTAAAATTCACAGTATGGAGGGATGCCTGTTGCTACACAGTGTCCTTTTGACCTCACCGTCCCCCCTGTTAAGACATGTGTTCATGACCCCCCTGTTGAGACATGTGTTCATGACCCCCCTGTTAAGACATGTGTTCATGACCCCCCTGTGAAGACATGTGTTCATGACCCCCCTGTTAAGACATGTGTTCATGACCCCCCTGTGAAGACATGTGTTCATGACCCCCCTGTTAAGACATGTGTTCCTGACCCCCCTGTTAAGACATGTGTTCATGACCCCCCTGTTAAGACATGTGTTCATGACCCCCCTGTGAAGACATGTGTTCATGACCCCCCTGTTAAGACATGTGTTCCTGACCCCCCTGTTAAGACATGTGTTCATGACCCCCCTGTTAAGACATGTGTTCATGACCCCCCTGTTAAGACATGTGTTCCTGACCCCCCCGTTAAGACATGTGTTCATGACCCCCCTGTTAAGACATGTGTTCCTGACCCCCCTGTTAAGACATGTGTTCATGACCCCCCTGTTAAGACATGTGTTCCTGACCCCCCTGTTAAGACATGTGTTCATGACCCCCCTGTGAAGACATGTGTTCATGACCCCCCTGTTAAGACATGTGTTCATGACCCCCCTGTGAAGACATGTGTTCATGACCCCCCTGTTAAGACATGTGTTCATGACCCCCCTGTGAAGACATGTGTTCATGACCCCCCTGTTAAGACATGTGTTCCTGACCCCCCTGTGAAGACATGTGTTCATGACCCCCCTGTTAAGACATGTGTTCATGACCCCCCTGTTAAGACATGTGTTCCTGACCCCCCTGTTAAGACATGTGTTCATGACCCCCCTGTGAAGACATGTGTTCATGACCCCCCTGTTAAGACATGTGTTCCTGACCCCCCCGTTAAGACATGTGTTCATGACCCCCCTGTTAAGACATGTGTTCCTGACCCCCCTGTTAAGACATGTGTTCATGACCCCCCTGTTAAGACATGTGTTCCTGACCCCCCTGTTAAGACATGTGTTCCTGACCCCCCTGTTAAGACATGTGTTCATGACCCCCCTGTGAAGACATGTGTTCATGACCCCCCTGTGAAGACATGTGTTCATGACCCCCCTGTTAAGACATGTGTTCATGACCCCCCTGTTAAGACATGTGTTCATGACCCCCCTGTGAAGACATGTGTTCATGACCCCCCTGTTAAGACATGTGTTCCTGACCCCCCTGTGAAGACATGTGTTCATGACCCCCCTGTTAAGACATGTGTTCCTGACCCCCCTGTTAAGACATGTGTTCATGACCCCCCTGTGAAGACATGTGTTCATGACCCCCCTGTGAAGACATGTGTTCCTGACCCCCCTGTTAAGACATGTGTTCATGACCCCCCTGTGAAGACATGTGTTCATGACCCCCCTGTTAAGACATGTGTTCATGACCCCCCTGTGAAGACATGTGTTCATGACCCCCCTGTGAAGACATGTGTTCCTGACCCCCCTGTGAAGACATGTGTTCATGACCCCCCTGTTAAGACATGTGTTCCTGACCCCCCTGTGAAGGCATGTGTTCATGACCCCCCTGTGAAGACATGTGTTCATGACCCCCCTGTTAAGACATGTGTTCCTGACCCCCCTGTGAAGACATGTGTTCATGACCCCCCTGTGAAGACATGTGTTCATGACCCCCCTGTGAAGACATGTGTTACTGACCCCCCTGTGAAGACATGTGTTCATGACCCCCCTGTTAAGACATGTGTTCATGACCCCCCTGTTAAGACATGTGTTCCTGACCCCCCTGTTAAGACATGTGTTCATGACCCCCCTGTGAAGACATGTGTTCATGACCCCCCTGTTAAGACATGTGTTCATGACCCCCCTGTGAAGACATGTGTTCATGACCCCCCTGTTAAGACATGTGTTCCTGACCCCCCTGTGAAGACATGTATTCAAGACCCCCCTGTGAAGACATGTGTTCATGACCCCCCTGTGAAGACATGTGTTCATGACCCCCCTGTTAAGACATGTGTTCATGACCCCCCTGTTAAGACATGTGTTCATGACCCCCCTGAAGACATGTGTTCATGACCCCCCTGTGAAGACATGTGTTCATGACCCCCCTGTTAAGACATGTGTTCATGACCCCCCTGAAGACATGTGTTCCTGACCCCCCTGTGAAGACATGTGTTCCTGACCCCCCTGTTAAGACATGTGTTCATGACCCCCCTGTGAAGACATGTGTTCCTGACCCCCCTGTGAAGACATGTGTTCCTGACCCCCCTGTTAAGACATGTGTTCATGACCCCCCTGTGAAGACATGTGTTCATGACCCCCCTGTTAAGACATGTGTTCATGACCCCCCTGTTAAGACATGTGTTCATGACCCCCCTGTGAAGACATGTGTTCATGACCCCCCTGTTAAGACATGTGTTCATGACCCCCCTGTGAAGACATGTGTTCATGACCCCCCTGTTAAGACATGTGTTCATGACCCCCCTGTGAAGACATGTGTTCCTGACCCCCCTGTGAAGACATGTGTTCATGACCCCCCTGTGAAGACATGTGTTCCTGACCCCCCTGTTAAGACATGTGTTCATGACCCCCCTGTGAAGACATGTGTTCCTGACCCCCCTGTGAAGACATGTGTTCCTGACCCCCCTGTTAAGACATGTGTTCATGACCCCCCTGTGAAGACATGTGTTCATGACCCCCCTGTGAAGACATGTGTTCCTGACCCCCCTGTGAAGACATGTGTTCATGACCCCCCTGTGAAGACATGTGTTCATGATCCCCCTGTGAAGACATGTGTTCCTGACCCCCCTGTGAAGACATGTGTTCCTGACCCCCCTGTTAAGACATGTGTTCATGACCCCCCTGTGAAGACATGTGTTCATGACCCCCCTGTGAAGACATGTGTTCATGACCCCCCTGTGAAGACATGTGTTCCTGACCCCCCTGTTAAGACATGTGTTCATGACCCCCCTGTGAAGACATGTGTTCCTGACCCCCCTGTTAAGACATGTGTTCCTGACCCCCCTGTTAAGACATGTGTTCCTGACCCCCCTGTGAAGACATGTGTTCATGACCCCCCTGTTAAGACATGTGTTCATGACCCCCCTGTGAAGACATGTGTTCATGACCCCCCTGTGAAGACATGTGTTCCTGACCCCCCTGTTAAGACATGTGTTCATGACCCCCCTGTGAAGACATGTGTTCCTGACCCCCCTGTTAAGACATGTGTTCATGACCCCCCTATTAAGACATGTGTTCCTGACCCCCCTGTTAAGACATGTGTTCCTGACCCCCCTGTTAAGACATGTGTTCATGACCCCCCTGTTAAGACATGTGTTCCTGACCCCCCTGTTAAGACATGTGTTCATGACCCCCCTGTTAAGACATGTGTTCCTGACCCCCCTGTTAAGACATGTGTTCCTGACCCCCCTGTTAAGACATGTGTTCATGACCCCCCTGTGAAGACATGTGTTCATGACCCCCCTGTTAAGACATGTGTTCATGACCCCCCTGTGAAGACATGTGTTCCTGACCCCCCTGTTAAGACATGTGTTCATGACCCCCCTGTTAAGACATGTGTTCCTGACCCCCCTGTGAAGACATGTGTTCCTGACCCCCCTGTGAAGACATGTGTTCCTGACCCCCCTGTTAAGACATGTGTTCCTGACCCCCCTGTGAAGACATGTGTTCCTGACCCCCCTGTTAAGACATGTGTTCATGACCCCCCTGTGAAGACATGTGTTCATGACCCCCCTGTTAAGACATGTGTTCATGACTCCCCTGTGAAGACATGTGTTCATGACCCCCCTGTTAAGACATGTGTTCATGACCCCCCTGAAGACATGTGTTCCTGACCCCCCTGTGAAGACATGTGTTCCTGACCCCCCTGTTAAGACATGTGTTCATGACCCCCCTGTGAAGACATGTGTTCCTGACCCCCCTGTGAAGACATGTGTTCATGACCCCCCTGTTAAGACATGTGTTCATGACCCCCCTGTGAAGACATGTGTTCATGACCCCCCTGTTAAGACATGTGTTCATGACCCCCCTGTGAAGACATGTGTTCCTGACCCCCCTGTTAAGACATGTGTTCATGACCCCCCTGTTAAGACATGTGTTCATGACCCCCCTGTGAAGACATGTGTTCATGACCCCCCTGTTAAGACATGTGTTCATGACCCCCCTGTGAAGACATGTGTTCCTGACCCCCCTGTGAAGACATGTGTTCATGACCCCCCTGTGAAGACATGTGTTCCTGACCCCCCTGTTAAGACATGTGTTCATGACCCCCCTGTGAAGACATGTGTTCCTGACCCCCCTGTTAAGACATGTGTTCATGACCCCCCTGTGAAGACATGTGTTCATGACCCCCCTGTGAAGACATGTGTTCATGATCCCCCTGTGAAGACATGTGTTCCTGACCCCCCTGTGAAGACATGTGTTCATGACCCCCCTGTGAAGACATGTGTTCATGACCCCCCTGTGAAGACATGTGTTCCTGACCCCCCTGTTAAGACATGTGTTCATGACCCCCCTGTTAAGACATGTGTTCCTGACCCCCCTGTTAAGACATGTGTTCATGACCCCCCTGTTAAGACATGTGTTCCTGACCCCCCTGTTAAGACATGTGTTCCTGACCCCCCTGTGAAGACATGTGTTCCTGACCCCCCTGTTAAGACATGTGTTCCTGACCCCCCTGTTAAGACATGTGTTCCTGACCCCCCTGTGAAGACATGTGTTCCTGACCCCCCTGTTAAGACATGTGTTCATGACCCCCCTGTGAAGACATGTGTTCATGACCCCCCTGTTAAGACATGTGTTCATGACCCCCCTGTGAAGACATGTGTTCCTGACCCCCCTGTTAAGACATGTGTTCCTGACCCCCCTGTGAAGACATGTGTTCCTGACCCCCCTGTTAAGACATGTGTTCCTGACCCCCCTGTGAAGACATGTGTTCCTGACCCCCCTGTGAAGACATGTGTTCCTGACCCCCCTGTGAAGACATGTGTTCATGATCCCCCTGTGAAGACATGTGTTCCTGACCCCCCTGTGAAGACATGTGTTCCTGACCCCCCTGTTAAGACATGTGTTCATGACCCCCCTGTGAAGACATGTGTTCCTGACCCCCCTGTGAAGACATGTGTTCATGACCCCCCTGTGAAGACATGTGTTCATGACCCCCCTGTTAAGACATGTGTTCCTGACCCCCCTGTGAAGGCATGTGTTCATGACCCCCCTGTGAAGACATGTGTTCATGACCCCCCTGTTAAGACATGTGTTCCTGACCCCCCTGTGAAGACATGTGTTCATGACCCCCCTGTGAAGACATGTGTTCATGACCCCCCTGTGAAGACATGTGTTCATGACCCCCCTGTTAAGACATGTGTTCATGACCCCCCTGTTAAGACATGTGTTCCTGACCCCCCTGTTAAGACATGTGTTCATGACCCCCCTGTGAAGACATGTGTTCATGACCCCCCTGTGAAGACATGTGTTCATGACCCCCCTGTTAAGACATGTGTTCCTGACCCCCCTGTGAAGACATGTATTCAAGACCCCCCTGTGAAGACATGTGTTCATGACCCCCCTGTTAAGACATGTGTTCATGACCCCCCTGTGAAGACATGTGTTCATGACCCCCCTGTTAAGACATGTGTTCATGACCCCCCTGTTAAGACATGTGTTCATGACCCCCCTGAAGACATGTGTTCATGACCCCCCTGTGAAGACATGTGTTCATGACCCCCCTGAAGACTTGTGTTCCTGACCCCCCTGTGAAGACATGTGTTCCTGACCCCCCTGTGAAGACATGTGTTCCTGACCCCCCTGTTAAGACATGTGTTCATGACCCCCCTGTGAAGACATGTGTTCCTGACCCCCCTGTGAAGACATGTGTTCATGACCCCCCTGTTAAGACATGTGTTCATGACCCCCCTGTTAAGACATGTGTTCCTGACCCCCCTGTTAAGACATGTGTTCATGACCCCCCTGTGAAGACATGTGTTCATGACCCCCCTGTTAAGACATGTGTTCATGACCCCCCTGTGAAGACATGTGTTCATGACCCCCCTGTTAAGACATGTGTTCATGACCCCCCTGGGAA
Organism: Callionymus lyra; assembly: GCF_982586985.1. NCBI lineage: Eukaryota > Metazoa > Chordata > Actinopteri > Syngnathiformes > Callionymidae > Callionymus > Callionymus lyra. Next base: position 99,228 of record NW_028258614.1, read on the forward strand.
GACATGTGTTCATGACCCCCCTGTTAAGACATGTGTTCATGACCCCCCTGTGAAGACATGTGTTCATGACCCCCCTGTTAAGACATGTGTTCATGACCCCCCTGTGAAGACATGTGTTCATGACCCCCCTGTGAAGACATGTGTTCCTGACCCCCCTGTGAAGACATGTGTTCATGACCCCCCTGTGAAGACATGTGTTCCTGACCCCCCTGTTAAGACATGTGTTCATGACCCCCCTGTGAAGACATGTGTTCCTGACCCCCCTGTTAAGACATGTGTTCATGACCCCCCTGTGAAGACATGTGTTCCTGACCCCCCTGTGAAGACATGTGTTCATGACCCCCCTGTGAAGACATGTGTTCATGATCCCCCTGTGAAGACATGTGTTCCTGACCCCCCTGTGAAGACATGTGTTCCTGACCCCCCTGTTAAGACATGTGTTCATGACCCCCCTGTGAAGACATGTGTTCATGACCCCCCTGTGAAGACATGTGTTCCTGACCCCCCTGTGAAGACATGTGTTCATGACCCCCCTGTGAAGACATGTGTTCCTGACCCCCCTGTTAAGACATGTGTTCATGACCCCCCTGTGAAGACATGTGTTCCTGACCCCCCTGTTAAGACATGTGTTCCTGACCCCCCTGTTAAGACATGTGTTCCTGACCCCCCTGTGAAGACATGTGTTCATGACCCCCCTGTTAAGACATGTGTTCATGACCCCCCTGTGAAGACATGTGTTCATGACCCCCCTGTGAAGACATGTGTTCCTGACCCCCCTGTTAAGACATGTGTTCATGACCCCCCTGTGAAGACATGTGTTCCTGACCCCCTGTTAAGACATGTGTTCATGACCCCCCTGTTAAGACATGTGTTCCTGACCCCCCTGTGAAGACATGTGTTCCTGACCCCCCTGTTAAGACATGTGTTCCTGACCCCCCTGTTAAGACATGTGTTCCTGACCCCCCTGTGAAGACATGTGTTCCTGACCCCCCTGTTAAGACATGTGTTCCTGACCCCCCTGTTAAGACATGTGTTCCTGACCCCCCTGTTAAGACATGTGTTCATGACCCCCCTGTGAAGACATGTGTTCATGACCCCCCTGTTAAGACATGTGTTCATGACCCCCCTGTGAAGACATGTGTTCCTGACCCCCCTGTTAAGACATGTGTTCATGACCCCCCTGTTAAGACATGTGTTCCTGACCCCCCTGTGAAGACATGTGTTCCTGACCCCCCTGTTAAGACATGTGTTCCTGACCCCCCTGTGAAGACATGTGTTCCTGACCCCCCTGTTAAGACATGTGTTCCTGACCCCCCTGTTAAGACATGTGTTCATGACCCCCCTGTGAAGACATGTGTTCATGACCCCCCTGTTAAGACATGTGTTCATGACCCCCCTGTGAAGACATGTGTTCATGACCCCCCTGTTAAGACATGTGTTCATGACCCCCCTGAAGACATGTGTTCCTGACCCCCCTGTGAAGACATGTGTTCCTGACCCCCCTGTGAAGACATGTGTTCCTGACCCCCCTGTTAAGACATGTGTTCATGACCCCCCTGTGAAGACATGTGTTCATGACCCCCCTGTTAAGACATGTGTTCATGACCCCCCTGTGAAGACATGTGTTCATGACCCCCCTGTTAAGACATGTGTTCATGACCCCCCTGTGAAGACATGTGTTCATGACCCCCCTGTTAAGACATGTGTTCCTGACCCCCCTGTTAAGACATGTGTTCATGACCCCCCTGTGAAGACATGTGTTCATGACCCCCCTGTTAAGACATGTGTTCATGACCCCCCTGTGAAGACATGTGTTCCTGACCCCCCTGTGAAGACATGTGTTCCTGACCCCCCTGTGAAGACATGTGTTCCTGACCCCCCTGTTAAGACATGTGTTCATGACCCCCCTGTGAAGACATGTGTTCATGACCCCCCTGTTAAGACATGTGTTCATGACCCCCCTGTGAAGACATGTGTTCCTGACCCCCCTGTTAAGACATGTGTTCCTGACCCCCCTGTGAAGACATGTGTTCCTGACCCCCCTGTTAAGACATGTGTTCCTGACCCCCCTGTGAAGACATGTGTTCCTGACCCCCCTGTTAAGACATGTGTTCCTGACCCCCCTGTGAAGACATGTGTTCCTGACCCCCCTGTTAAGACATGTGTTCATGACCCCCCTGTGAAGACATGTGTTCATGACCCCCCTGTGAAGACATGTGTTCATGACCCCCCTGTTAAGACATGTGTTCATGACCCCCCTGTGAAGACATGTGTTCATGACCCCCCTGTTAAGACATGTGTTCATGACCCCCCTGAAGACATGTGTTCCTGACCCCCCTGTGAAGACATGTGTTCCTGACCCCCCTGTGAAGACATGTGTTCCTGACCCCCCTGTTAAGACATGTGTTCATGACCCCCCTGTGAAGACATGTGTTCCTGACCCCCCTGTGAAGACATGTGTTCATGACCCCCCTGTGAAGACATGTGTTCATGACCCCCCTGTTAAGACATGTGTTCCTGACCCCCCTGTTAAGACATGTGTTCATGACCCCCCTGTGAAGACATGTGTTCATGACCCCCCTGTGAAGACATGTGTTCCTGACCCCCCTGTGAAGACATGTGTTCCTGACCCCCCTGTTAAGACATGTTTTCATGACCCCCCTGTGAAGACATGTGTTCCTGACCCCCCTGTTAAGACATGTGTTCCTGACCCCCCTGTTAAGACATGTGTTCATGACCCCCCTGTGAAGACATGTGTTCCTGACCCCCCTGTGAAGACATGTGTTCATGACCCCCCTGTGAAGACATGTGTTCATGATCCCCCTGTGAAGACATGTGTTCATGATCCCCCTGTGAAGACATGTGTTCATGACCCCCCTGTTAAGACATGTGTTCATGACCCCCCTGTGAAGACATGTGTTCATGACCCCCCTGTGAAGACATGTGTTCATGATCCCCCTGTGAAGACATGTGTTCCTGACCCCCCTGTTAAGACATGTGTTCATGACCCCCCTGTTAAGACATGTGTTCATGACCCCCCTGTGAAGACATGTGTTCCTGACCCCCCTGTGAAGACATGTGTTCATGACCCCCCTGTGAAGACATGTGTTCCTGACCCCCCTGTGAAGACATGTGTTCATGACCCCCCTGTGAAGACATGTGTTCATGACCCCCCTGTGAAGACATGTGTTCCTGACCCCCCTGTGAAGACATGTGTTCATGACCCCCCTGTGAAGACATGTGTTCATGACCCCCCTGTTAAGACATGTGTTCCTGACCCCCCTGTGAAGACATGTGTTCATGACCCCCCTGTGAAGACATGTGTTCCTGACCCCCCTGTGAAGACATGTGTTCATGACCCCCCTGTTAAGACATGTGTTCCTGACCCCCCTGTGAAGACATGTGTTCCTGACCCCCCTGTTAAGACATGTGTTCCTGACCCCCCTGTGAAGACATGTGTTCCTGACCCCCCTGTTAAGACATGTGTTCATGACCCCCCTGTTAAGACATGTGTTCCTGACCCCCCTGTGAAGACATGTGTTCATGACCCCCCTGTGAAGACATGTGTTCCTGACCCCCCTGTGAAGACATGTGTTCATGACCCCCCTGTTAAGACATGTGTTCCTGACCCCCCTGTGAAGACATGTGTTCCTGACCCCCCTGTGAAGACATGTGTTCATGACCCCCCTGTGAAGACATGTGTTCATGACCCCCCAGTCAAGACATGTGTTCATGACCCCCCTGAAGACATGTGTTCCTCACCCCCCTGTGAAGACATGTGTTCCTGACCCCCCTGTTAAGACATGTGTTCATGACCCCCCTGAAGACATGTGTTCCTGACCCCCCTGTGAAGACATGTGTTCCTGACCCCCCTGTGAAGACATGTGTTCATGACCCCCCAGTCAAGACATGTGTTCATGACCCCCCTGTGAAGACATGTGTTCCTGACCCCCCTGTGAAGACATGTGTTCATGACCCCCCTGTGAAGACATGTGTTCCTGACCCCCCTGTGAAGACATGTGTTCATGACCCCCCTGTTAAGACATGTGTTCCTGACCCCCCTGTGAAGACATGTGTTCATGACCCCCCTGTTAAGACATGTGTTCATGACCCCCCTGTTAAGACATGTGTTCCTGACCCCCCTGTGAAGACATGTGTTCATGACCCCCCTGTGAAGACATGTGTTCATGACCCCCCTGTGAAGACATGTGTTCATGACCCCCCTGTTAAGACATGTGTTCATGACCCCCCTGTTAAGACATGTGTTCCTGACCCCCCTGTTAAGACATGTGTTCCTGACCCCCCTGTGAAGACATGTGTTCATGACCCCCCTGAAGACATGTGTTCCTGACCCCCCTGTGAAGACATGTGTTCCTGACCCCCCTGTGAAGACATGTGTTCCTGACCCCCCTGTTAAGACATGTGTTCATGACCCCCCTGTGAAGACATGTGTTCCTGACCCCCCTGTAAAGACATGTGTTCCTGACCCCCCTGTGAAGACATGTGTTCATGACCCCCCTGTGAAGACATGTGTTCCTGACCCCCCTGTGAAGACATGTGTTCCTGACCCCCCTGTGAAGACATGTGTTCATGACCCCCCTGTTAAGACATGTGTTCCTGACCCCCCTGTGAAGACATGTGTTCATGACCCCCCTGTTAAGACATGTGTTCATGACCCCCCTGTGAAGACATGTGTTCCTGACCCCCCTGTGAAGACATGTGTTCATGACCCCCCTGTGAAGACATGTGTTCATGACCCCCCTGTTAAGACATGTGTTCCTGACCCCCCTGTGAAGACATGTGTTCATGACCCCCCTGTTAAGACATGTGTTCCTGACCCCCCTGTGAAGACATGTGTTCATGACCCCCCTGTTAAGACATGTGTTCATGACCCCCCTGTTAAGACATGTGTTCCTGACCCCCCTGTGAAGACATGTGTTCATGACCCCCCTGTGAAGACATGTGTTCATGACCCCCCTGTTAAGACATGTGTTCCTGACCCCCCTGTGAAGACATGTGTTCATGACCCCCCTGTTAAGACATGTGTTCCTGACCCCCCTGTGAAGACATGTGTTCCTGACCCCCCTGTGAAGACATGTGTTCATGACCCCCCTGTGAAGACATGTGTTCCTGACCCCCCTGTGAAGACATGTGTTCCTGACCCCCCTGTGAAGACATGTGTTCATGACCCCCCTGTGAAGACATGTGTTCATGACCCCCCCTGTGAAGACATGTGTTCATGACCCCCCTGTTAAGACATGTGTTCATGACCCCCCTGTTAAGACATGTGTTCCTGACCCCCCTGTGAAGACATGTGTTCATGACCCCCCTGTTAAGACATGTGTTCATGACCCCCCTGTTAAGACATGTGTTCCTGACCCCCCTGTGAAGACATGTGTTCCTGACCCCCCGGTGAAGACATGTGTTCATGACCCCCCTGTGAAGACATGTGTTCATGACCCCCCTGTTAAGACATGTGTTCCTGACCCCCCTGTGAAGACATGTGTTCATGACCCCCCTGTTAAGACATGTGTTCCTGACCCCCCTGTGAAGACATGTGTTCCTGACCCCCCTGTGAAGACATGTGTTCATGACCCCCCTGTGAAGACATGTGTTCATGACCCCCCTGTGAAGACATGTGTTCCTGACCCCCCTGTGAAGACATGTGTTCATGACCCCCCTGTGAAGACATGTGTTCATGACCCCCCTGTTAAGACATGTGTTCATGACCCCCCTGTTAAGACATGTGTTCCTGACCCCCCTGTGAAGACATGTGTTCATGACCCCCCTGTTAAGACATGTGTTCCTGACCCCCCTGTTAAGACATGTGTTCCTGACCCCCCTGTGAAGACATGTGTTCATGACCCCCCTGTTAAGACATGTGTTCCTGACCCCCCTGTGAAGACATGTGTTCATGACCCCCCTGTTAAGACATGTGTTCATGACCCCCCTGTGAAGACATGTGTTCATGACCCCCCTGTTAAGACATGTGTTCATGACCCCCCTGTTAAGACATGTGTTCCTGACCCCCCTGTTAAGACATGTGTTCCTGACCCCCCTGTGAAGACATGTGTTCCTGACCCCCCTGTTAAGACATGTGTTCCTGACCCCCCTGTGAAGACATGTGTTCATGACCCCCCTGTTAAGACATGTGTTCATGACCCCCCTGTGAAGACATGTGTTCATGACCCCCCTGTTAAGACATGTGTTCCTGACCCCCCTGTGAAGACATGTGTTCATGACCCCCCTGTTAAGACATGTGTTCCTGACCCCCCTGTGAAGACATGTGTTCCTGACCCCCCTGTTAAGACATGTGTTCCTGACCCCCCTGTGAAGACATGTGTTCATGACCCCCCTGTTAAGACATGTGTTCATGACCCCCCTGTGAAGACATGTGTTCATGACCCCCCTGTTAAGACATGTGTTCATGACCCCCCTGTGAAGACATGTGTTCATGACCCCCCTGTGAAGACATGTGTTCATGACCCCCCTGTTAAGACATGTGTTCATGACCCCCCTGTGAAGACATGTGTTCATGACCCCCCTGTTAAGACATGTGTTCATGACCCCCCTGTGAAGACATGTGTTCATGACCCCCCTGTTAAGACATGTGTTCATGACCCCCCTGTTAAGACATGTGTTCATGACCCCCCTGTGAAGACATGTGTTCATGACCCCCCTGTGAAGACATGTGTTCATGACCCCCCTGTTAAGACATGTGTTCATGACCCCCCTGTGAAGACATGTGTTCATGACCCCCCTGTTAAGACATGTGTTCATGACCCCCCTGTGAAGACATGTGTTCATGACCCCCCTGTTGAGACATGTGTTCATGACCCCCCTGTTAAGACATGTGTTCATGACCCCCCTGTGAAGACATGTGTTCATGACCCCCCTGTGAAGACATGTGTTCATGACCCCCCTGTTAAGACATGTGTTCATGACCCCCCTGTTAAGACATGTGTTCATGACCCCCCTGTGAAGACATGTGTTCATGACCCCCCTGTTAAGACATGTGTTCATGACCCCCCTGTTAAGACATGTGTTCATGACCCCCCTGTGAAGACATGTGTTCATGACCCCCCTGTGAAGACATGTGTTCATGACCCCCCTGTTGAGACATGTGTTCATGACCCCCCTGTGAAGACATGTGTTCATGACCCCCCTGTTAAGACATGTGTTCCTGACCCCCCTGTGAAGACATGTGTTCATGACCCCCCTGTTAAGACATGTGTTCATGACCCCCCTGTTAAGACATGTGTTCATGACCCCCCTGTTAAGACATGTGTTCATGACCCCCCTGTGAAGACATGTGTTCATGACCCCCCTGTTAAGACATGTGTTCATGACCCCCCTGTTAAGACATGTGTTCATGACCCCCCTGTTAAGACATGTGTTCATGACCCCCCTGTGAAGACATGTGTTCATGACCCCCCTGTGAAGACATGTGTTCATGACCCCCCTGTTAAGACATGTGTTCATGACCCCCCTGTTAAGACATGTGTTCATGATCCCCCTGTTAAGACATGTGTTCATGACCCCCCTGTGAAGACATGTGTTCATGACCCCCCTGTGAAGACATGTGTTCATGACCCCCCTGTTAAGACATGTGTTCCTGACCCCCCTGTTAAGACATGTGTTCATGACCCCCCTGTTAAGACATGTTCCTCCAGGACAGAACTCTGTTCAATGATGGAACTGGTTTTACTTTAATATGTTCAAATTCATTTTTATCTTTAACAGTTAGTTTCTTGTCTTTTCACTGATGTTGAGGAACAAAGGAAATATTAAGTATTTCCTTTTATATGTTTTATTTTAATTTATTTAAAAGCTTTTATCTTTTTACCTATTGTTACTTTTTATTGGTATAGGATTTTTTAGTGCTATAATCTTAATTATTTTCTTTTGAGTCATTTATTGTATTCAGTTCTTATCAGTTTGGTATTTTTTATAGGAATATTTATTTTCAATAACAATATTTTAAGGCCTAGTTTTCCAAACCATTCATAATAAGTGTATTTTTGTGTTTATATTCAAGTCAAGATAATATTTATATTACCGAGTCAAGATAATATTAATATTACCGAGTCAAGATAATATTTATATTACCGAGTCAAGATAATATTTATATTACCGAGTCAAGATAATATTTATATTACCGAGTCAAGATAATATTTATATTACCGAGTCAAGATAATATTTATATTACCGAGTCAAGATAATATTTATATTACCGAGTCAAGATAATATTTATATTACCGAGTCAAGATAATATTAATATTACCGAGTCAAGATAATATTAATATTACCGAGTCAAGATAATATTTATATTTCCGAGTCAAGATAATATTAATATTACCGAGTCAAGATAATATTAATATTACCGAGTCAAGATAATATTAATATTACCGAGTCAAGATAATATTAATATTACCGAGTCAAGATAATATTAATATTACCGAGTCAAGATAATATTTATATTACCGAGTCAAGATAATATTAATATTACCGAGTCAAGATAATATTTATATTACCGAGTCAAGATAATATTAATATTACCGAGTCAAGATAATATTTATATTACCGAGTCAAGATAATATTAATATTACCGAGTCAAGATAATATTAATATTACCGAGTCAAGATAATATTTATATTACCGAGTCAAGATAATATTAATATTACCGAGTCAAGATAATATTAATATTACCGAGTCAAGATAATATTTATATTACCGAGTCAAGATAATATTAATATTACCGAGTTAAGATAATATTTATATTACCGAGTCAAGATAATATTAATATTACCGAGTCAAGATAATATTTATATTACCGAGTCAAGATAATATTAATATTACCGAGTCAAGATAATATTTATATTACCGAGTCAAGATAATATTTATATTACCGAGTCAAGATAATATTTATATTACCGAGTCAAGATAATATTAATATTACCGAGTCAAGATAATAATAATATTACCGAGTCAAGATAATATTAATATTACCGAGTCAAGATAATATTTATATTACCGAGTCAAGATAATATTTATATTACCGAGTCAAGATAATATTTATATTACCGAGTCAAGATAATATTTATATTACCGAGTCAAGATAATATTAATATTACCGAGTCAAGATAATATTAATATTACCGAGTCAAGATAATATTAATATTACCGAGTCAAGATAATATTTATATTACCGAGTCAAGATAATATTAATATTACCGAGTCAAGATAATATTAATATTACCGAGTCAAGATAATATTAATATTACCGAGTCAAGATAATATTTATATTACCGAGTCAAGATAATATTAATATTACCGAGTCAAGATAATATTAATATTACCGAGTCAAGATAATATTTATATTACCGAGTCAAGATAATATTAATATTACCGAGTCAAGATAATATTAATATTACCGAGTCAAGATAATATTTATATTACCGAGTCAAGATAATATTAATATTACCGAGTCAAGATAATATTAATATTACCGAGTCAAGATAATATTTATATTACCGAGTCAAGATAATATTAATATTACCGAGTCAAGATAATATTTATATTACCGAGTCAAGATAATATTAATATTACCGAGTCAAGATAATATTTATATTACCGAGTCAAGATAATATTAATATTACCGAGTCAAGATAATATTTATATTACCGAGTCAAGATAATATTAATATTACCGAGTCAAGATAATATTTATATTACCGAGTCAAGATAATATTAATATTACCGAGTCAAGATAATATTAATATTACCGAGTCAAGATAATATTTATATTACCGAGTCAAGATAATATTAATATTACCGAGTCAAGATAATATTTATATTACCGAGTCAAGATAATATTAATATTACCGAGTCAAGATAATATTAATATTACCGAGTCAAGATAATATTTATATTACCGAGTCAAGATAATATTAATATTACCGAGTCAAGATAATATTTATATTACCGAGTCAAGATAATATTAATATTACCGAGTCAAGATAATATTAATATTACCGAGTCAAGATAATATTTATATTACCGAGTCAAGATAATATTAATATTACCGAGTCAAGATAATATTTATATTACCGAGTCAAGATAATATTAATATTACCGAGTCAAGATAATATTTATATTACCGAGTCAAGATAATATTAATATTACCGAGTCAAGATAATATTAATATTACCGAGTCAAGATAATATTTATATTACCGAGTCAAGATAATATTAATATTACCGAGTCAAGATAATATTTATATTACCGAGTCAAGATAATATTAATATTACCGAGTCAAGATAATATTAATATTACCGAGTCAAGATAATATTTATATTACCGAGTCAAGATAATATTAATATTACCGAGTCAAGATAATATTTATATTACCGAGTCAAGATAATATTAATATTACCGAGTCAAGATAATATTTATATTACCGAGTCAAGATAATATTAATATTACCGAGTCAAGATAATATTTATATTACCGAGTCAAGATAATATTAATATTACCGAGTCAAGATAATATTTATATTACCGAGTCAAGATAATATTAATATTACCGAGTCAAGATAATATTAATATTACCGAGTCAAGATAATATTTATATTACCGAGTCAAGATAATATTAATATTACCGAGTCAAGATAATATTTATATTACCGAGTCAAGATAATATTAATATTACCGAGTCAAGATAATATTAATATTACCGAGTCAAGATAATATTTATATTACCGAGTCAAGATAATATTAATATTACCGAGTCAAGATAATATTTATATTACCGAGTCAAGATAATATTAATATTACCGAGTCAAGATAATATTTATATTACCGAGTCAAGATAATATTAATATTACCGAGTCAAGATAATATTTATATTACCGAGTCAAGATAATATTAATATTACCGAGTCAAGATAATATTAATATTACCGAGTCAAGATAATATTTATATTACCGAGTCAAGATAATATTAATATTACCGAGTCAAGATAATATTAATATTACCGAGTCAAGATAATATTTATATTACCGAGTCAAGATAATATTAATATTACCGAGTCAAGATAATATTAATATTACCGAGTCAAGATAATATTAATATTACCGAGTCAAGATAATATTAATATTACCGAGTCAAGATAATATTAATATTACCGAGTCAAGATAATATTAATATTACCGAGTCAAGATAATATTAATATTACCGAGTCAAGATAATATTAATATTACCGAGTCAAGATAATATTTATATTACCGAGTCAAGATAATATTTATATTACCGAGTCAAGATAATATTTATATTACCGAGTCAAGATAATATTAATATTACCGAGTCAAGATAATATTTATATTACCGAGTCAAGATAATATTAATATTACCGAGTCAAGATAATATTTATATTACCGAGTCAAGATAATATTAATATTACCGAGTCAAGATAATATTTATATTACCGAGTCAAGATAATATTAATATTACCGAGTCAAGATAATATTTATATTACCGAGTCAAGATAATATTAATATTACCGAGTCAAGATAATATTAATATTACCGAGTCAAGATAATATTTATATTACCGAGTCAAGATAATATTTATATTACCGAGTCAAGATAATATTAATATTACCGAGTCAAGATAATATTAATATTACCGAGTCAAGATAATATTTATATTACCGAGTCAAGATAATATTTATATTACCGAGTCAAGATAATATTTATATTACCGAGTCAAGATAATATTAATATTACCGAGTCAAGATAATATTTATATTACCGAGTCAAGATAATATTTATATTACCGAGTCAAGATAATATTAATATTACCGAGTCAAGATAATATTTATATTACCGAGTCAAGATAATATTTATATTACCGAGTCAAGATAATATTAATATTACCGAGTCAAGATAATATTTATATTACCGAGTCAAGATAATATTTATATTACCGAGTCAAGATAATATTAATATTACCGAGTCAAGATAATATTAATATTACCGAGTCAAGATAATATTTATATTACCGAGTCAAGATAATATTTATATTACCGAGTCAAGATAATATTTATATTACCGAGTCAAGATAATATTAATATTACCGAGTCAAGATAATATTTATATTACCGAGTCAAGATAATATTTATATTACCGAGTCAAGATAATATTTATATTACCGAGTCAAGATAATATTAATATTACCGAGTCAAGATAATATTAATATTACCGAGTCAAGATAATATTTATATTACCGAGTCAAGATAATATTTATATTACCGAGTCAAGATAATATTAATATTACCGAGTCAAGATAATATTTATATTACCGAGTCAAGATAATATTTATATTACCGAGTCAAGATAATATTAATATTACCGAGTCAAGATAATATTAATATTACCGAGTCAAGATAATATTAATATTACCGAGTCAAGATAATATTTATATTACCGAGTCAAGATAATATTAATATTACCGAGTCAAGATAATATTTATATTACCGAGTCAAGATAATATTTATATTACCGAGTCAAGATAATATTAATATTACCGAGTCAAGATAATATTAATATTACCGAGTCAAGATAATATTTATATTACCGAGTCAAGATAATATTTATATTACCGAGTCAAGATAATATTTATATTACCGAGTCAAGATAATATTAATATTACCGAGTCAAGATAATATTTATATTACCGAGTCAAGATAATATTTATATTACCGAGTCAAGATAATATTTATATTACCGAGTCAAGATAATATTAATATTACCGAGTCAAGATAATATTAATATTACCGAGTCAAGATAATATTTATATTACCGAGTCAAGATAATATTTATATTACCGAGTCAAGATAATATTAATATTACCGAGTCAAGATAATATTTATATTACCGAGTCAAGATAATATTTATATTACCGAGTCAAGATAATATTAATATTACCGAGTCAAGATAATATTAATATTACCGAGTCAAGATAATATTAATATTACCGAGTCAAGATAATATTTATATTACCGAGTCAAGATAATATTAATATTACCGAGTCAAGATAATATTAATATTACCGAGTCAAGATAATATTTATATTACCGAGTCAAGATAATATTTATATTACCGAGTCAAGATAATATTTATATTACCGAGTCAAGATAATATTAATATTACCGAGTCAAGATAATATTTATATTACCGAGTCAAGATAATATTTATATTACCGAGTCAAGATAATATTTATATTACCGAGTCAAGATAATATTTATATTACCGAGTCAAGATAATATTTATATTACCGAGTCAAGATAATATTAATATTACCGAGTCAAGATAATATTAATATTACCGAGTCAAGATAATATTAATATTACCGAGTCAAGATAATATTAATATTACCGAGTCAAGATAATATTTATATTACCGAGTCAAGATAATATTAATATTACCGAGTCAAGATAATATTTATATTACCGAGTCAAGATAATATTTATATTACCGAGTCAAGATAATATTTATATTACCGAGTCAAGATAATATTAATATTACCGAGTCAAGATAATATTTATATTACCGAGTCAAGATAATATTTATATTACCGAGTCAAGATAATATTAATATTACCGAGTCAAGATAATATTTATATTACCGAGTCAAGATAATATTTATATTACCGAGTCAAGATAATATTAATATTACCGAGTCAAGATAATATTAATATTACCGAGTCAAGATAATATTTATATTACCGAGTCAAGATAATATTTATATTACCGAGTCAAGATAATATTAATATTACCGAGTCAAGATAATATTAATATTACCGAGTCAAGATAATATTTATATTACCGAGTCAAGATAATATTAATATTACCGAGTCAAGATAATATTTATATTACCGAGTCAAGATAATATTAATATTACCGAGTCAAGATAATATTAATATTACCGAGTCAAGATAATATTAATATTACCGAGTCAAGATAATATTAATATTACCGAGTCAAGATAATATTAATATTACCGAGTCAAGATAATATTAATATTACCGAGTCAAGATAATATTAATATTACCGAGTCAAGATAATATTAATATTACCGAGTCAAGATAATATTAATATTACCGAGTCAAGATAATATTAATATTACCGAGTCAAGATAATATTAATATTACCGAGTCAAGATAATATTAATATTACCGAGTCAAGATAATATTTATATTACCGAGTCAAGATAATATTAATATTACCGAGTCAAGATAATATTAATATTACCGAGTCAAGATAATATTAATATTACCGAGTCAAGATAATATTTATATTACCGAGTCAAGATAATATTTATATTACCGAGTCAAGATAATATTAATATTACCGAGTCAAGATAATATTAATATTACCGAGTCAAGATAATATTAATATTACCGAGTCAAGATAATATTAATATTACCGAGTCAAGATAATATTAATATTACCGAGTCAAGATAATATTAATATTACCGAGTCAAGATAATATTAATATTACCGAGTCAAGATAATATTAATATTACCGAGTCAAGATAATATTAATATTACCGAGTCAAGATAATATTAATATTACCGAGTCAAGATAATATTAATATTACCGAGTCAAGATAATATTTATATTACCGAGTCAAGATAATATTAATATTACCGAGTCAAGATAATATTAATATTACCGAGTCAAGATAATATTAATATTACCGAGTCAAGATAATATTTATATTACCGAGTCAAGATAATATTTATATTACCGAGTCAAGATAATATTAATATTACCGAGTCAAGATAATATTAATATTACCGAGTCAAGATAATATTAATATTACCGAGTCAAGATAATATTAATATTACCGAGTCAAGATAATTTGAGTGACGGATGTTTGATTCTGCATGTGGTTCCAGGTTTTCTCTCCTGTGTTTCTGTATTTCGGGGTTTGTGGGGAATTTTCCCCTCATTTCTGCTCTCAGCCTCTCTTCCTTCTCTGCACATCCTTTCAACATATCTGTGATTATTTGTCATTCTTTCACATTGTTTTTACCCTCTTTTTCAACTTCCTTGTCCGTTGGGACAGAACTTCTCATTTGCTGGAATATTTTTTCAAGTTTCCTCCCAACAGATTCACCATCTTTCTCCAGTCAAAGCTTTCTTTCTCATGTTGTTACAGTTTTTATCAGCAGCTTTTTAACTCAAGAAATGAAAACAGACGTTTCTCAGCACAGCGGCTGTAAGTTAGGAAAGTAAAAGAAGAAAAAAACGTTCAAAGACGCTGTAAGTTTGATATCAAAGGAAATATAAAAGGAGAATATAAAACGTAACATTCACAGAAGCTACGTTTTTTCAAGAGAATATGGAAAGAAAAGAAAAACGTAACGTTAAAGATGTTATACGTTTTAGTTCAAGAGAATTTGTTTTATCACGATCTGTCTGCGTTTTAGTCCTTTTTCCTGAGCTCAGCTGCAGCCAGAATATTATTATATTCTATATATATATATATATATATTATATATTATATTATATTCCACTTCAAACAACACATTCATTTCAACTTCATAGGAAATGAACTTCTTAACACAAAATCCATCTATAATCACAATACAAAGCACAACAAAACTAACCAAAACAAAAAATGACGTCTTTAACTAACTTGGTTCAAACTCAGAATCCCAGTCTGGGCTCTTTAGGTTTTAATCACCAGGGACTCCAACCCTTTCGGTTCTTCTAGATCAGGGGTCTCAGACACGCGGCCCGCGGACCAATTGCGGCCCGCGAGACGTTATTTTGCGGCCCCCACCTTAATATAAAAGTTGAATGTTAGTGCGGCGAGTTGTATATGATGGCGCTTGATAGCATTGTGTGCGGAGCTGAAGAAATCTACCAATCACGGTGTGGTATATGGCTCTCGGGGGCCGGACAGAGATGATTTTGTGGCCCCGACGTGTCTTATTTGCACAGAGAAAGTTTCGGTGCACAAGGAATACAATTTGAAACGTCATTACACAACTAGACATGCTGAGTATGAAAAATAGCAGGGAGATGAGAGAGTGAACCGAGTTGCAAATTTAAAAAAGAGTTTACTGAGGCAACAAGATGTCTTCAAGAAAGCAACCAAAAAGATGCAGCATCAAAAGCGCAGGAAAGCCACTCAAAGAAGGTGAATTCATTAAAAAGTGCAAGTTAAAGCTGCAAGTATAGTTTGTCCGGAAAAGATGGATCAGTTTAACAACATCAGCCTTTCTGCCAATACTGTGGCAGAGAGCATTTCTGACGTGTCAACTAACATTTAGGATCAACTGTGCGAGAAAAAGCCAAATATTTCAGTTCATACTCAGTCGCTCTTGATGAGACCACAGACACCACAGACATCACAGACATCACAGACACCACAGACACCACAGACATCACAGACATCACAGACACAGCAATACATGTCCGTGGTATTGATGACAAGTTTGAAGTGATAGAGGAGTTGCTCACAGCAGCTCCAATGCATGGCCAGACCACCTCTCAGGAGATGTTTCACCAGCTGTGTGATGCCATTGAGACATGAAGGTGATGATGCCGGTTTGCCATGGAAGAGGTTCATTGGAATAACAACCGATGGAGCATCAATGACTGGGAGGAAAAATGGACGAGTGACACTTGTTCAAAAAAAACTGAAAGAAGAGGCCATTGCTTTGCACTGCATTATCCATCAACAGACCCTTTGCAGCAAATGCCTGAAGTTGGATCATGTGACGTCTGTTGTTGTCAAATTCATGAACCAAATCAGATCCAGGGCTTAAAGCACCGAAGTTTCCGTGCTTTTTTAGAGGAAATGGAGTCTGAATATGATCTACTTCACTGAGGTGCGTTTGCTCAGCAGGGAAACTCCTTGAAGAGTTAGAGTTGAGAGCAGAGATGGAAGCCTTCATGGAGAAGGTTGGGGTGGATGTTCCTTTGCTAAATGATCCCAAATGGCTCATGGACTTTTCTTGTTGACATCACACATGAGCTTAATGTACTGAACAAGAAATGACAAGACCAGGAGCATCAGTGCTGCCTATGACGACGTGAGAACATTCTCCACAAAATGTCTGTTATGAAAACCCAGCTCTCAGACAAACCTTTGTTTCCCAGCATGCAAGGCGCTCGTGGATGCAGGCCTTCAGTGGTGAGATGTGTGTTGATGCCATTTTGAAGCGAGGGGAGGAATTTGATCACAGATTTGCAGACTTCAAGACACACAGAGACACATTTCAAATGTTTGCAGACCTTCTCCATTGATCTTCTCCATTGATGTGCAAGATGCACCTCCTTTGCTTCAAATGGAGCTCATTGACCTGCAGTGCAACTCTGACCTCAAAGCCAAGTTCAGGGAGGAAAACAGACCAACTTGGACAATTTTTGAGAGAATTGCCTCCCAGCTTCCCTGAGCTTTTCCTGAATGTACAAGAGACCATGTGCCTTTTTGGAAGCTCTTCTCCACCTTGAACTTCAATAAGTCCAAGTACAGGTTCAGACTTACTGATGATCATCTTCAAGCAATACTGAGGGTCTCAACTGCTTCCTCTCTCCAGCCAAATGTAGATCAACTATGCGAGAGGAAGCTCTGTCAGGTGTCAAGAAGAAGCCATGTTCAAGCCATGTTCAAGCCATGTTCAAGTCATGTTCAAGCCATGTTCAAGCCATGTTCAAGCCATGTTCAAGTCATGTTCAAGTCATGTTCAAGCCATGTTCAAGCCATGTTCAAGTCATGTTCAAGCCATGTTCAAGCCATGTTCAAGCCATGTTCAAGCCATGTTCAAGTCATGTTCAAGTCATGTTCAAGCCATGTTCAAGCCATGTTCAAGTCATGTTCAAGCCATGTTCAAGCCATGTTCAAGCCATGTTCAAGTCATGTTCAAGTCATGTTCAAGCCATGTTCAAGCCATGTTCAAGTCATGTTCAAGCCATGTTCAAGCCATGTTCAAGTCATGTTCAAGTCATGTTCAAGTCATGTTCAAGTCATGTTCAAGCCATGTTCAAGCCATGTTCAAGTCATGTTCAAGCCATGTTCAAGTCATGTTCAAGCCATGTTCAAGCCATGTTCAAGCCATGTTCAAGTCATGTTCAAGTCATGTTCAAGCCATGTTCAAGCCATGTTCAAGCCATGTTCAAGCCATGTTCAAGCCATGTTCAAGTCATGTTCAAGTCATGTTCAAGCCATGTTCAAGCCATGTTCAAGTCATGTTCAAGCCATGTTCAAGCCATGTTCAAGCCATGTTCAAGTCATGTTCAAGTCATGTTCAAGCCATGTTCAAGCCATGTTCAAGCCATGTTCAAGCCATGTTCAAGCCATGTTCAAGTCATGTTCAAGTCATGTTCAAGCCATGTTCAAGCCATGTTCAAGTCATGTTCAAGCCATGTTCAAGCCATGTTCAAGCCATGTTCAAGTCATGTTCAAGCCATGTTCAAGCCATGTTCAAGTCATGTTCAAGCCATGTTCAAGCCATGTTCAAGCCATGTTCAAGTCATGTTCAAGCCATGTTCAAGCCATGTTCAAGCCATGTTCAAGCCATGTTCAAGCCATGTTCAAGTCATGTTCAAGTCATGTTCAAGCCATGTTCAAGCCATGTTCAAGTCATGTTCAAGCCATGTTCAAGCCATGTTCAAGTCATGTTCAAGCCATGTTCAAACCATGTTCAAGCCATGTTCAAGTTCACGGATTTACTTATCGTTAATTCTCACATAGTAAGTATGTATACATTGTTGCTGACTGGAGAAATCTAATTATTATTGTTATTAATTATGACTGATTTATTTACTTAATTCTGATTTTGTTCATTTATATTTTGATTTTATTTTGTGTTGAAAATAAAAATAAAGACATTTAAAAAGATTTTTTTCAAGAACTCTTTTCTTGCGGCTCAGGGTGAGGGTTAGAGACAGAGTGAGGGTTAACTAAAGGTTAAAGGTTAACTAAAGGTTAAAGGTTAACTAACTCTGTCTCTAACCCTCACCAGACTCTGCATCCAGTGGTGAGTTGAGTTTGAGACGCTGGTCTAGATGTTGATAAAACTCAACACTCCAGAGACGCAGGTTCCTGACCTTTTTTTTATAAACACTCAACCTAGTTTGAACTTGGAGTCTAACTGACTAACTGTTCAAAACTGTTCAAAACTGTTCAAACTGTTCAAAACTGTTGAAAACTGTTGAAAACTGTTCAAACTGTTCAAAACTGTTGAAAACTGTTGAAAACTGCTCAAAACTGTTCAAAACTACTCAAAACTGTTCAAAACTGTTCAAAACTACTCAAAACTGTTCAAAACTGTTCAAACTGTTCAAAACTGTTGAAAACTGAACCAAACTGTTCAAAACTGACCCAAACTGTTGAAAACTGTTGAAAACTGAACCAAACTGTTCAAAACTGACCCAAACTGTTCAAAACTGTTCTAAACTGCTCAAAACTGTTCAAAACTGTTCAAAACTGACCCAAACTGTTCAAAACTGTTCAAAACTGTTCAAAACTACTCAAAACTGTTCAAAACTGTTCAAAACTGCTCAAAACTGTTCAAAACTGTTCAAAACTGCTCAAAACTGTTCAAAACTGCTCAAAACTGTTCAAAACTACTCAAAACTGTTCAAACTGTTCAAAACTGTTGAAAACTGACCCAAACTGTTCAAAACTGTTCAAAACTGTTCAAAACGGTTGAGAACGGTTGAAAACTGTTCAAAACTGTTCAAAACTGACCCAAACTGTTCAAAACTGTTCTAAACTGGTCAAAACTGTTCAAAACTGACCCAAACTGTTCAAAACTGTTCAAAACTGTTCAAAACTACTCAAAACTGTTCAAAGCTGTTCAAAACTGCTCAAAACTGTTCAAAACTGCTCAAAACTGTTCAAAACTACTCAAAACTGTTCAAAACTGTTCAAAACTACTCAAAACTGTTCAAAACTGTTCAAACTGTTCAAAACTGTTGAAAACTGTTCAAAACTGTTCAAACTGTTCAAAACTGTTGAAAACTGTTGAAAACTGTTCAAAACTGACCCAAACTGTTCAAAACTGTTCTAAACTGCTCAAAACTGTTCAAAACTGTTCAAAACTGACCCAAACTGTTCAAAACTGTTCAAAACTACTCAAAACTGTTCAAAACTGTTGAAAACTGACCCAAACTGTTCAAAACTGTTGAAAACTGTTCAAAACTGACCCAAACTGTTCAAACTATTCAAAACTGACCCAAACTGTTCAAAACTGTTCAAAACTACTCAAAACTGTTCAAAACTGTTCAAAACTGTTCAAAACGACTCAAAACTGTTCAAACTGTTCAAAACTGTTGAAAACTGTTGAAAACTGAACCAAACTGTTCAAAACTGACCCAAACTGTTGAAAACTGTTGAAAACTGAACCAAACTGTTCAAAACTGACCCAAACTGTTGAAAACTGTTGAAAACTGTTCAAAACTGTTCAAAACTGACCCAAACTGTTCAAAACTGTTCTAAACTGCTCAAAACTGTTCAAAACTGTTCAAAACTGACCCAAACTGCTCAAAACTGTTCAAAACTGTTCAAAACTGTTCAAAACTGTTCAAAACTACTCAAAACTGTTCAAAACTGTTCAAAACTGCTCAAAACTGTTCAGAACGGTTCAAGACTGTTCAAAACTGATCAAAACTGACCCAAAGTGTTCAAAACTGACCCAAACTGTTCAAAACTGTTCAAAACTGTTCAAAACTGTTCAAAACTGTTCAAAACTGT